>NC_135422.1:14424139-14704139 GCF_051991245.1 Festucalex cinctus | reverse complement strand
AAGAAGACAGCCAGGTCCCGGTCCTCCTCAAGCCGTCCTCCCAACAACAACATTCGGAGAGGAGTGTCTGCCTCCGCTGGCAGATTCCCAGACGCACCCCCCACCCTCCTCCGAGGACCCCCTCGGACCCGTCGACGCCCGCTGGAAAACGGCTGGTCACAGTCAGGACGGGATCGCCGCCGCTTCGAGCTAAGAGTGCCTTCAGGCCCATCTGGGACAACCCCACTAAGCAGGTGACCCTTTTTTTTTTTTTTCCCCCTTTCTCATTTTCCGAGCAAATAAGCTAGCAAGTTTTCAGCCCTCGTTGATGTTTCCAGGTGCAAGCGTCTCCTGAGAAGGAGCACAGAGGCTTCGTGCCGGTCCAGACCTCCGTCAGGGCAAACTTTCTGACCTTGAGAGAGCACCTGAGGTAATCCACACCGAAAGGATATTTGCTTGGACGGCGACGTCAATGGGTTTTGTTGATCTTTAGAACCGGACAAGGCCTGCTGGCCCAGCCACCGCCGTCAGGTTTCTCTTTGGCGCCGCCCGGTGGACGATTGTGGGAGGACAGCGAAGACAGCGAGGGACCCTGCAGCACCGTTTGACTGCTTCCGGGCTTTTCA
This sequence comes from Festucalex cinctus, assembly GCF_051991245.1. NCBI lineage: Eukaryota > Metazoa > Chordata > Actinopteri > Syngnathiformes > Syngnathidae > Festucalex > Festucalex cinctus. The sequence goes on along the minus strand of NC_135422.1, from coordinate 14,703,534 downwards.
AACATCGTTGTTGTTGCAGCGCTCGAAATTTCACAGTAAATAGAATGACCCAATTAAAAGTGTAAAAATGTACATATTAGTTGTAATGTAATAACAATAAGATCATATTTTGCTGTGGCAAAAAAAAAAAAAAAAGTCTTGTGAGATTCAAGTTGCATTTTCCAAGATAAAAGGTAAGAAAATCAGAACATTTGTAACTGCCTATGAATGCCACAAGATGGAGCCAAAGCACTTTTCTGCATGACTAAATTGTGCACTTCTCCAATTTGCCCACAAGATGGCACTAAAGCAATACTTTTATAGTTGACATGGTTTCAGCCTGAGCACAAGAACAGAAAATGGGTGAGTTTTTCCATGGATAGCAGACGATAATTGAAGGGGAAAAATAAATAAATAAGACCAAAATTTTGAACCACATAAGTTTAAACACGAGATGAGACTCAAATTAATCTGCAATTAGTTTTGGTTATTGTATTAAATCAAAAATAAGGCTATTGCAAACATCTTTCACTTTGGAAAACAATGCTCAACAATTTTTTTTGCCAATACCAAGAGTTGAGTACGCATAATGGCGTCTGAAAAAAGTGGTCTCAAACACCCCTAATACATTTATATATTAGCTCTGCGCCTCTAATAGGTGCCTTAAATTCAAATTCAACGTACGTCACTCTGCACTGCAGTTGAGCAAATCTAAAGCGTTGGCCACTAAATGTGCTATTTAGAAAAATGTGTTTAGCCGCTGTCAAACAAGAGTAGTGAGGAGGGGGGCTTAGAGTAGAAAATAAGACTGGCTGATTTATTCAACTCATCAAGACCGTTAATAATAATACAAAGCAGTTAAAAGGCCACATAGCATCCGGAGAACCCAGCAAAGAACCTAAAAAATACTGTTTAGATAGAAAAAGAAAAAAAAAAGTTTTGCTTCTCCGTTTAAAAGGAAAGAGGAAGAGAAGCAGCTTGTTGTGATGATGATGATGATCATCATCATCGTCATCATGGGAGCTGGAGACTGTTTGATGTCTTTTTTTTTTTTTTAATCCATGTGCGATGGGGGTGGGGGTTCTGGCTCCTCAAATAGGACGGCCTAAAGTGCACAAGGTGTGATTCTCCCACAAAACAAACAAACAAACAAAAGTCTTGAATGAATCTTAGCAGGATGAAGTGCTCACCAGATTAACATTTTTTTTGAAAACAACTTTCAAATGGAACAAAATGGCTTCCCGTGGAGATTGTCTGTTAGTTATTTTTGTGGTTTTGATGAGACTTGTCGCAGCTTTGCTCTTGATTATTATTCGGCGTTATTGGACTCAACAGCTGCGGATGAGAGTACAACCAGAAATGTCACTTTATACAAATTATTTTTGTGTAGTTGTGTGTGTGTGTGTGTGTGTGTAAATATATATATACATATATATATACATATATATATATACATATATATATATACACATATATATATATATATATATACATATACACACACACACACCCTCATACATACACGCACGCACACATCCACAAACATGTACAAGTTCATAGTGTATAGCTTTTTGTTCTAAATGTTACATAGGCAACTTGTTTTTTTTTGTTTTGTTTTGTTTTGTTTCCATTTGAACATATTATTTGAGACACCATATAGTAGAAAACAGAACCAAAAGGCACATCCGATCCGAGCGGCGCGGTTGGCTGGATTTTTTTTTTTTTTTTTTTAGTCCTGGGGGCGTGCGGAAGAGAACGTTTGTTAGCTTTGGCGCTTTCGTTCCGACGTCCACCCCGCCGCCGTTTTGACATCGTGGCTTGACAGGAATCGAACTTTGCCGGGGCTCGATGTGCAAAAAATAAAAATAAAAATAAAAAAACAATCCGAGCCGAGAGTGGCGGGGAAGGCAACTTTTTGTGTGGCTTGGAAACAGTCACAGTGTAGAGTTGAGGGGACAGTGGAATCACCGTCGCCTTTTGCAAGTCACGTTAAGAAAAAAACAAAAACAAAGAGACAAAGCAAAGCAAGAATCCCTTTCCCTCATCCCCCCCTGCATAAAAGACGTTAAGACTTTGGCAGCTGTTGGCTGAGAAGGAAGCGTAACAGTTGAAGCTACAAGAGTGAGAACTTGCCCAAAGTGAATTTGCCCGCTTTCCACAGCCATCATATAGTGCTCGTCTTCATTCGGCTCACGGGTAAGATGGAGCCTATCCCGGCTGACGGGCGAGAGGAAACCGTACAACCTCGAATGGTCGCCAAGCCAATTGCAGGGCACGTTTAGACAAACAACCAACCAGCTGTATGTTATCTGTAGCGTCGTCATTAGTAGTGATTTGAAAACTAGTCCAGCTGACTGAGTGAGAGACAGGTCTAAAAACATTGGGGCAAAAATAACACAATTATGTGTCCAAAAAAAAAAAAAAAAAAAAAAAGGCCAACTGCTATTTAAATTAAATCTTTTTTTTTTTTTTTTTTTTAAACAATACAAAACAACCCTAAAAATGGACTATTCCGTACAAAAAATACCCCGTACAACTGTGATGGCAAAAAGAAAAAAAAAAACAATTATGTGTCAAAAAGCGGTATGATACTCAGGTCAATTAGAGCCAAGGTTTGTTTTTTTTGCATAAAACAACCCAAAAAATGCTAGTTTTGTACAAAAAAAAAAAAAAAAAAACTGGGTCAAAAATAACCCAAATATGTGTGGAAAAACAAGCTAAAATATATAGAAAATTGGAAAAACGTCCCCCCAAGAGCAACCCCCCAAAAATGAAAAAAAAATTTGTACATAAAAAAAAAATAATAATATCCCCACCAAAAATACAAAACCACCCCCAAAATTGGATTGTTTAGTACACAAAAATGAAAATAAAAATTGGGACAAAGTGTCTCAAGCAGCGGTTGACTTTTTTTTTTTTTTTTTTTTTTTGACCCATACCGTGGTTGGATTATTTTTGACCTAACTGCCCATTTAGACATCCAACTACCCATCTATCCATTTTCTATAGTGCTTGTTTTCATGAGGGTCACGGACGAGCTAGAGCTTATCCCAGTTGATGGTGGGCGAGAGCCGGGGGTGCAATTTGAAGTTTTCGATGATGATGGAATGTGGGAGGAAGCCAGAGAAAAAAAAAAAAAATCCCAGAACTGAGATTGGGACCCGGCACCGACCTCCAAACTTTTTTTCATGCTGAAGAGAAGCTTTGTTTGTAATCCATCTATCCAATTTGAAAATGCCTGCCCTCATGCGGCGGTGGGAGAGCTGGAGCCTATCCCAGGCCGACCACGGGTGCATCCGGGATGGGTCGCCAATCCAATCGCAGGGCACATTTGGACAAACTAAGTTCCACTTGGGGTCAATTTGGAGTCTCCAATCAAGCTAGCGTTTTTGGAAAGTGGGAAAAAGCATGGGGGACAAACATGCAAAACTCGGAACCGCGAGGCGGACGTGGCCAAAACGATCACTGGCTTCTGATTGGCCAAGAAGGAGGCGTGGCTACGAGTCCCCCGAAGCGCTGTTTTCCACCAGCGAGAGGCCGTGCAGCAGCTCCCGCTTGTACGTCTTTGGCGGCAGCTTGGGCAACTGCGGGCTGGAGTTGTGGCGGGGGGGCACGGGCGGGGCGGGGGCCGGCAGCGGGCACAGGCTGTTCTGGCTGGCGCTGAGTGGGCAGCCCCGGCGGGGGACGCGCGGCGACGGCGTGCCGGGCGGCGTGTTGGGCGAAGCGGGCGAGCCGGCGAAGTCCCAGTGGTAGCGGCCCACCGGCGAGGGCTGCAGGCTGAGCGGGTAGTTGATGAAGATCTCCGGGGGCCGCTGGGGCACGGGCGGCGGCGTGTCAGGGAGGGGGTCGCGGGGGGGAGGCGGCGGAGGGCTGGGCAGCGGGCCGTCCAGGGGGCCGTTGTAGCCCGGCGTCCGCGGCTGCGTCCTGGGGAGGGGCGGGGGCAGCCGTGGCGGGATGGCGGGGGGGCTGTCCGACCGGAAGCTCTGATGAAAAACACATTTCAACAACACTTGCTTTAGTTGCTCTTGTATTTTTTTTGTTTTTACGTCATGAAAATTTACATTGCATTTTCGTAACTTTATTTTTTTACTTCATGTAAGACTGTTTTTTTTCCAATGATTTATTATTCTGGAGAGCTGACTGATTATTTACTTATTTGTTTGATTAAGATTTAAACAACATTTTCATAATACATAAATACATTTTATATTAGGTAGGTAAAATTAAGTAAAATCACAATACATTGTCATTGATAAAAAAAAAAAAAAAACTAAAATTGTAGTAGACGTTTTGATGATCAAAACTTTACAAAGTACAAGGAATAATTTGATAAAAGTAAAAATTCTAATATTTATACAATATAAATATTTTCAAAATGAAACAAATGAAAAATGTTTAAAAACATTTTTCTAAATATTTAATATTACATTTAGATAGATAAATTTAAAATAAAATGTAAATTGGAAGACTATTTCAGAAATATTTTTTTAAAGATTAAAACTAAGGTTTGTGAATAAAGATTAGATTTTTTGATATTTTTATTTGAAAGTAATAAAACTAATAATAGGCTGAAAGAAATTACATGTTAATTAACATAGTTTACATTTATTAATTATACTTTAACGAAAGACAGTAAAGGATTAAAAATATTTTAATGTTTATTAAAATATAAAATACCTTCAAACTAAAGATTTTATTATGAAGAATTTGTTTTATGCAAATGTCAGTTAAGACCTTTGAAATGAAATCAGTCAAGATCTCTTGAATTTGGATGTACAGGACTCCAAGACTAATGGAAATGCTGGCATTTTGCCACTAAAAGATGACAAAGTGCAAGTAAAAATTAGTGCTGTCAAAGTTAAAGCGTTAACTAATTAGTTGATCACAAAAATTATTGCATTAATCATAAAAAAACAACTCACATGTATCATTCTTGAATATTGAATGAAATTGTGAGTATTTGTTTTGTAAGTCAGTTGAAAGCGTGTGTCCCTAAATTGACAACTTGCGTCCCAAAAATTTCAGGTGGGGGCCACTGTGCCCCAAGTAACAAAACGAGTCTGGAGCCCTTGCTATCTCAGGCGTTAAATGACTTTGGAGTGGACCCTCGAAGTCCAGCATGACGTCACGAGTCTCAGGCCTTACTTTGCTTTCCGACATGGTGTCCTTCCTTCGAGGCGGAAGTGGCGGCGGTTTGAGGAGCTCCCCTAGCTGGTGGAGGCTGCCGCATGACACCGAGTGGAACTCTGACAGGAAGCGCACACACAGAAAAACAGTCGCCAAAGATGTCAAAACACAAAAAGTTTGAAGTGGAGGTTTCAAATCCAACTCACTTGAAGGCGGCAAGAGAACCGGAGCAAATATGGAGTTGGAACCTGCAAGATCCAAAAATTGAGAGGTCAGATTGACTTTTGTCCATTTCTGAAACAATTACCCCCCAGCCCCGCGAATGAATTCCACGCGGGCGGGCCTCCAACGCACGCACCGCCGTAGGAGCTGCTGAGGTCGTGCTCCATGAAGACCGAGCTGAGGTCCGAGGAGGCCGACTGCGGCGGCGTGGGCGTGTTGGGCGAGGTGGGCACCGAGGCGGACGCCGGCGTCTCGGCGTCCGTCTCGGCGATGCTCCGGAAGGTGATCTTGTGGGCCGGCTCCCTCTCCAGGGGCACCGGGTGGCCCTTCAGGGTGCCAGAGGTAGAGGTTCGCACGGGCCGGATGCCCGGCGATTTCAGCGTGTAGTTGGTCTTCCTGGGCTGAGATCGGGAGGAGAGTGCAACTTCAGCCAGTTTAAGGCTTCCAGATTTTTGGCATTACTCTTCCAAGACCAACAGGTGCACGCGTCCGAATATCGGCATCGGTAATTTTGAAGAATCATACGACCGATAATATATTATTATTATTATTGCATGAAAAATAAATTTACTGTGTTTTCAAATACACAATATCCATAAATTTAAAAATACCAGAGCCTACAAATAATTATGGTAGTTGATTCTCTGAAGCCAACTTTATTCATTATTCTAATCACTTTTTGCTGTTATTTAATAATTGGGTCTATATTTTGTTTTAAATTAGGGGTGTCAGATGATTAAAATTAACCGTAATTAATCACATGAATTCAAATTGAATGCAAATTTTATATCTGTTTTACATGCATAATAAAATGTATATTTTTTTTAAGTTTTCATACTCTTGTTCACATAAAAGTGGAAAAAATGTTAAACTAAGAAATATGGCTGCATCTTTTAGTCATTCATACAGTAATTTAATAATAACTTGTAAAATTGGGTTAAAATTAAAAAGATGTACCGTAAAAAAACAAGTGTGAAATTGATTTGTGTTGAAGTCACTTTTCTGCCACGAGATGGCATAACTGCATTTGTAAGACAGTGACAGCTCAGTACATTTTTCCTTTCATATTAATAGCCATCCAATCTTTAACATGAAGTAACTTGTGAAATTCTGCACAAGTTTCCACAAATATATGCATTATTAATACTGCAAAACTTTGACGTTGACGTGTTTGCTGCGTTGTGACTGGAATTCCCCCAGTACAGGCTTTCCAAGTAAGTAGTGGTCATTAATCGGGCGTTATAAAAATGAGTGGCTTTAAAGTTTGAAATTAAAACTACGATAAGTAAAATTGCAATTATTCAGATATTTTTATTTGATTTAAGAAAACAATAGAGAGCTATTTACTAAAGTATTTTATTTAACTTGTCCACGCGTCCACATGCTACCGGCCCTGGGAGATCCCTTAACGTTTGCTTACAAATCGAGGCGCTTGTCTGCAGTTCCTGGGCTCGATCTCCAAGGACATGTTGAACAAGTAGTCCGAAAACTCCTTTTCGCTCCTGTTTCCCATCGGGTTCAAGTTCTCAAAGAACCTCTGAGGATTCAAAACAAGAATGTCAACAGCAAATATTGCAAAACATGTTTTTATTTTTTTATTTTTTTTGGTAAATAAACAAATCAAACCAACCCTGATGTCATGCTCCACTTTAAGGCAGTAGGGCTGATTCTGGTACTGCTGGATCTCGCCGGTGATTTCCGCCACTTTTCTGCGCTTGCTGAAGTTGATCAGCTCCTTGCCGTGGCGTTTCAGAAAGTCCGGGTTGCCCTCCTCCGTCTTGAGGATGTTGGTCAGGTAGATCCCTGAGGAGATCCACGTTTTTGGCTCAAAAGTGGCAAACGCGGCAGATGGGAAAGGCTTTACGGGCGCACGTACCGAAGAAAGGCACACAGGGTGGGTTGATAGACTTGAGTTTGGCTAAGTACTTCTTGAAATGGTCTTGACTCAGTTCCACTGCCTCCTCCAGGATCTTCTTCTTCCTCTCTGGTATGGCCTGCACACGAGCACAGTCAAATGCTCTTATCCCCCCCGAAAATTCACCACGTCACTCAGTCCCCCATCTTTGTGAATGAGTTAATTCGCTCTGTACCATCTGCATGGTATGTTATGAGCGGCGCAGTGTGGAAACCCCTCCTCTAATTAACACTCCATGCCTCCATGGTGGCAAATGAGCTAGTCTTCTAACAAGTCGCTCTATCACTAAAGGCGGACGAGTATTAAGCTACATGTGCAGCACGCCGAGCAGCAACAAATCTAACAGGTGATTACAGATCAAAAACTGTGTTAACTTAAATTTCCATTTAACTTTATAAGAGGCTTAGAGGAGATCGAGCCTTTGCTGTTGTCGGTCCCTCCCTTTGGAATGACCTTCCGCTAAATATTAGGCAATCCCCCTCTTTACCCTCTTTTAAAACACATCTTAAAACACATTTATATTCTTTGGCTTTTGGCGCACCGTAAGACTTGTTTTTGGTGTTTTGTGGTGTGTATGAATTTGATGTTTAGTGTACTTATTTATGCGTTTATTTATTTATTTATTCACTCACCTACTTCTTATTAATTTACTGATGTAAAATGTATTTACCTGTATATTAAAAAACAAAACAAAAACACTTGTATACACACTTCAAAATGTTTGTTTTGTTACCTTATTCTTTACTGTACAACCGATGTTTATGTTTATGTACAGCACTTTGTAAACAGCAATGCCTGTTCTTAAAGCGCTTTATAAATAAAGTTGAGTTGAGATGCTGGTGACCCTGGTAATTCTCTGTATCTTTTTGTTTGAAATTAAAACGACATGTTAAAATGTATTTATTTTGAAATTTTGGAAAACTTGATTTATTGTAGAAAACAATAGGGAGCTATTTACTTATTTGGATTCCCATTTAAGACTGATGACTGGGGGTGTGGATTGCCTAGTATCTGGCGACTTGATCCATATCACGATTCAATTTGATATAGATTAATCCTGACACAAATCTGTAAGTCAATTATTGCAAGTTTTTTTTTAAATCAAATTTAGAAAATACTAATCAGTAAACTTGTACATGTACACTAAGATTTGTATGATAATGTATTGAACTGAAACTTCAACACTGTATTTAACAAACATGTTGCAATCTGTTTCATGTTTGAAGAGCATTAAAATATAATATTACAGGTTAATGTGCATTATTATAACATTCTTCCATGCTTAAAGTGTGAAACCTAACCCTAAGTAAGACTGTGTTGAATATTTCCATCAAATATTGATGTTTAAGTATCGATTCGGCCGCATATTGAATCGATACAAGAATTGTGCGCTGTAATATCGCGATATATTGCCGAACAGATTTTTCTCAACACCCCTACTGATAATCATGGGCGCTCCCTCAACTTTTTGTTACGATTTTTAAAACAAAGATATCGATTGTCTAAGATTTAAGAAAAAATACACTTGAACCTTTATGCAACTCTGAATAGATCAATTAATATGCGCAAAAAGATATTTTGACAAAGAGTTGGGAGTATGATACCAATTTTGTTTTCCCTTTTACTGAAAATGAGGCTCCAAATACAGTATTGATTATTGGTCTTCGACAAACAAACAAAAAAACAAAACAAAAACAAAAAACAAACAAAAGTCGGTTTATCTCTACTTAGGTGTAGAGTACACTTCATACAAGTTTGTCTGGAACCACATTTGGGCATAGAGTTGTGAGTTTTGAGATCTACACAATTTATTTTTTATTATTATTATTATTTTTTAAATGAAATATTTATCTGTGGGGCCTGGAACCAAATGGCTAATGGGTTAGAGTAGGGGCTGCAATTTTAGGAAATTCAGGCAGTATCTTTTTATAGAAATACAATAGGAGATACTATTTGAGGAAATGTGTCAGGATTGGATCTCAGGAAATACAACCTTATGTGTTTTGAGCACACGGGGCGTGCGTCTACAGTCTTACTCACGTCATAGGTGTGGTCTAAGCGGTAGACGGGAACCGAGCTGAAGGCGCTGACCACCTCCAGCACACCGTTGAAGTTGTTCAGCTCCTGAAAGACCTGCAGAATCTCGATGACGCGCGTCCACACCGCCACGCGCTCCTCCAGGTTCATCGTCTCCACGATGCGCCTGACGCACATTTTACACGCTTAACTCGCTCGCTACCGCAAAGAGGAATTTTGACGGCGTGACGCTCACTTCTCAAACCACAGCGTGAGGTTGGTGGTGTGTCGGATCATTCGCAGCAAGTTGGGAGAGTTCTTCTCCTTGTCCTCTTTGGTCCACACGCTTCCCACCAGCTCAGACGGACGCACGGCCCTGCGGACACGGGCCGGGTTGCTGTAAGACGGGCGGTTTTCCCAACCGGCCAGACGGCTGCCCACTCACCTGTAGAGCTCGGACTCCAGCAGGGTCAGCTGCCGGGCGATCTCGATGGGGTGCAGGGTCATGAGGTCAAAGGAGTCCACCTGGCCGGAGCGACAGATGTGCCACTCGATGGGAGGGGGCGGGCTCTCGAAGGTGATGTTGTGGCTGACGCCGTTGGACTGCGTCTGCAGCTTGCGCCGGATGATCTTGTTGATGGACTCCACCCACTTGCGCATGGACTTGCCTGTGGTGAAAAAGCAAACGTGAGTGTTGGGCCAAATAAATAAAATAAAATAAAATAAAATAAAATAAAATAAAATAAAATAAAATAACATTTTATTCATTACATATTTAATTTATTTGATGTATTTTTATAAAAAAATAATTGGTTATCGGAATTTCTTTCTGTCAAAAAAAAAATGGAATTGGCATCAGCCTAAAAAAAATAAAATAAAAATTAAATTATTTTTTTTTTTTAAATCAGTTGGGCCCAAGGAATGCTTGCCTCATTTTCATCATAAAAAAGTTAATATTTGGTTTAGAATTAATTTGATAACCTCATTATTTCCCATGTACAATTAATTAGGTCTGCTCGATTATGAAAAAAATAATCACGATTATTTTGTTTTGGCAATAATTGAAATCACGATTATTGAAACTATTTTTGCTGCAAAACAGGAAAATGTTTAAGCATTTAAAAATATTAATACCTATTTTAAAAAAAATAGAAACACTATAATTGTGTAAGTTCCTTTTAGAATTTATAATATATATTTGCAATAGTATTTATTTATTTATTTATGTTGGCAAAAATTTGAAGTTGGAGTGCAGCATGTGCACTGCGCACGATAATGATAATTTTTTTTTATACAAAACAAAAAAATGTTTAAACGTAAAACAAATAAAAAAATATTAAGACAAATAAAATTCTTTAATTAATTGTACAAGAAAAATAATGACATCGCAATTATAGACAAAAGATTATTTTCTTATTGCTGAAAATGTCTCAATGAGTCAAGTAACCCTTTAAGAAACTTGGGAACTGTTTTATGATGTCTCCTCAAAGCAGGAAGCCTGACCTCGCAGTTGGATTTTGCTCGTGATGTATTCCTCTAAGCGAGTCCTCAGCTCGGGGTCATTTTCAAAGTCGTAGAAATGATGCTCCACCCACTGGCGGAAAACGTTGAGAACCCTGCAGAGCCAAGACAGAGCAGAACTGAGCGATCAGCCCTAAAGATCCTCACGGCCAATTATTGTGCACTTCAGCCAGCAACTCTTGTTGCCTTTGACTCTGTCGCTCCTTATAAGAAAACACAGACAGCAATGACTCCAAAGGCTTTAGTGTATTTAATAAGACAATAACCCTGGTTGTTTTTGAGAAAATATTAAATGTATGACCCAATTTCCTGGCCTATTTGGTTGACCAAAACTGCCGTAATAATTAGAACCTTGTTGTAAAATCTCTCCTGTAGTATCTTATTTGAACCGTTTCCCCCCCCAAATCCTCGACCATCTATCTTACCTGAGCTGGACCGGCTGCACATATTCCTTCCGGAACCTCTGGAGCTCGGCCGCCATGGGCTGGTCGCCGTTCCACAGGGCCTGCCGGTCCTCCTCCGTGGGCTCCGGCTCTGGGATTTCGATCCTAAAAAAGGCACGACATTGAGTGGGTTTGAATGGAGGCAACAACGCCAACACGCAACAAGAAGATTTTGCAAGGTTTTTAAAGTGGAAGTCAACTCTTAAACATTTGTTGAAAATATGTTATATGTGACCCCCACAAGTCTAAACATTACATTCTAATTAATATTACATTTGTGGAATATGAGTTATGAAGCAAAATCCAGCCGTTTTTATCCATCTTAGGGGGCGGCCATTTTGATACTTGCTGTCGACTGAAGATGACATCACAGTTGTTCAGGGCTCAGGTAACAACCAATCACAGCTCACCTGTTTTCTAAAGCTGCACTGTGATTGGTTGTCACCTGAGACCTGTGCAACATTGCTGTCATTTTCAGTCGACAGAAAGTGGCAAAATGCCCCCCCCCCCCCCCCCCGAGATGGATAAAAACGGCTGGATTTTGCTGCTTAACTCATATTCCACTAACGCAATATATAAACCAGAATGACATATTTAGACTAGTGGGACTGCATAGAACATGTTATTGTCAAAAAAATATATTTTTTGGGTTGACCTCCCCTTTAAGAGATGAGAGTACCTGTCAATCAGCAGCGTCAGAAGCTCCTGAGGCTTGCAGAAGGATCGGTACGTGGTCAAAAAAGTGCGCACAAAGTTTGGGTCTAGAAGGAACAAAAAATTTAGTCTGAAAAAACTAATATGCAAATAAGCTATTACCCAATATGACAGCTGTACGGGCTAACAATAAAAATTGCAGTGCGACAAAGTAACCATACAATATAATCCTAACTACTACTTTTATTCGGGACTACTGCCACCTGCAGGACTGGAGTGGAACAGTATTACCTTGTCATCTGTCAATTGGCCTTGGACAGTTCTATTTTTGCTTGATTTTTTTTTTTTTTTTTTTTTTTTTTAAATAAACATCACCATGGGGTGTACGTTTTACGCCATGCTGGCATATCTTACCGGCATACATGTGGTAGGTGAGCCTCTCTATGAGTTTGACCACAGTGCCCGCCTTGATGATGGGGATGCCCGTTTTGCTCTGTACTTTGTCCTCAAACACGATGTTCTCCTCCGAGTCCTGCACGGCGAAGCGGTACACCTCCGGCGAGGGCAGCCGCAGGGGGTGCGCCTGCTCCTCGTGCTGCAGCACCGTGTCCAGCATGCGGTCCAGCGTGGAGCGGTACTGCAGCGTCACCAGCGCCGCCATCCACGCCGCCTTCTCCTCGGCCGTGCGCGCGCAGAATACGGCGTAGTTCTCATCCTTGCCCGTCAGTTCAAAGGCGTGCCGCATCTCCGGCGAGTCCTCGTGGTCCACAATGCGCACCTTGCGCAGCACAAACTTCTCCTTCAGGCGGTACTCTGCGCCGCTGCCGGCACCCGGCAGCCGCGAGCTCTGGTTGGCCTTGCAGCTGATCATCAGACCGTCGAACAGGAAGTTGTGGCGCTCGTGCTTGGCGCCGTTGCGCAGCAGCGGGCCCTCCAGGATGAACTCGCTGCAGCACTGGCCGATGTCCTTGCCCTCCCAGCCGTCGATGCTCTTCTGGATCTCGTTCATGCGCTTGATGGCCAGCTGCTTGCTACGAACCTGCCGACTGTACAGGCGGTACATGGGCTCACTGCGGGGATCGGAGGGGACACAATTCAGAAGACGCATTCAAAATCCAATCGAGTGCTGTTACTATCAAATATTTTTTAGAATTGATTAAACTATCGATTATTCAATCAATTCAATCAACTTCATTAATTTGCATTATAGTGTACAAAAGCATTTTTTCCCCCTGATTATTGTTTATTAACCAGCGATTGGTGTTTATCTCGTACTTTGTATTCGTATACTGTTTAAAAACGGGGAGGAATGATGTTGTACTATGTTACCAGTTCGGTCACTGTTTTCCAAAATAAAAACTGTTTTTTGCACATGTCTTATTTTGATTAAACACAGAAGATAATCAGTTTTTTATCAAGGACGAAAGAAATCAGAAAACAATTACTGTTGATATGCTAAAATCAGAGGATTTGAACAATTTAAAAAAAAACAAATGAATCCAAACAATTACTCAATCATTAAAATACTTGTTGATTAATCTGAAAATTGATTACTCGATTAATTTTGATAGCTCTATTCCAGTCATGGATATATTTTTTGCTTTATTTTAGTGCTGTCAAAGTTGAAGCGTTGACTCATTGATTAATCACAATAAATTAATTTAATTTAAGTAATTGCATTCATCATATATTAACGCAGATTAATCTCACTATTAATTTTGACCGCAGTTAATCCTTTAGCATGACAGCAGATGGTTACGTTAAAAGGTAGCACAGGTTGTGTTTAATCAATAATGCAATAAAGTCAAACTTTTAATAAATGTTTGCGCATGACATTCAGTAGGGCTTTGCAATTAATCGAAATTCAATTACAATTTCAATTATTACACTCCTCAATTACAAAATTGGCATAACCGTAAACAAAAATAAAAGATTATTAATACTAATTTGGAGTTGTTTAAATGTGTATATTTGCACATTTATTTTAAAATAATTAAATTAAGAAATCTTGTTTGGTCTAAAAGAAACGTGCATAATTATAGTGTTTCAACGAAATTTGTCTTACCATTTTTTTTACGTTGAAACATTTTCTTGTTTTGCACCAAAAAAAAAAAAAATAAAAAAAATAATCGTCCTAATCGTGATTTCAATTATTACCAAATTAATGGTGATTAATATTTGCTTAATAATGAAGAATATTTGTTCATGTCAAAATATTGTGGTCATTTTTTTTTTTCATTTTAAATCATGCAAGTAATTAACTGATTAGAGAAAGCGGACGATGAGAGTGTGTGGTTGAATCAAAAAAATGTTGAAGACGTCCTGATACTATTAAATGTAGAAAGAATAATACATAATAGGTGTGTTTCAAATTTGGAGGGCAAAAAATGTTGATAAAAAGCATTTTTAATTAAATGATTAAAAAATGTAATCGTTTGACAGCTCTAATTTGTTGATATCGTTTGGCACATACCCGGGTTTTCGCCGAGGCTGCTGCTTGGCATAGATGCGCTCCACGCTGCACTGGAGGTTGAGCAGCGCCGTGATGGCCTGCTTCAGAAACTCACGGTCATCCTGGTCTTGACTGCGCTCCTGAAGTTGCTGTACAGCCAATGGGAAGAAAAATATAAATAAATACAACAATGTTGAGTATTCCAGAGTGTATGTCAAATGGGCGTACCTGCAGGAGCTCAAAGTAGTGCATGCAGTGGTACACAGGCACCATCATAAGCTGCGGAAGGACGTACTGAACGGCCTCTTTGAAGCCTTCTGCTACAGACTGCACAAAATGAACAAAAGCAAGAATTTAACATCATGAAGTGACGAGCAAGGGGACAGGCAAATATTTGTGTTCAAGGGTCACGTTTTGTCTTCATGTCTGTGGATTCTGATTTTGTTTGTTGAATTTGTTGTGTGGCCACTATTATATTGACTTGGGGACAAAACAAAAACACACTTTCATTTCTTTCCCCCGCAAACACAAACATGTCGGCTCTCATCCAGATATTTACGATAGCTGGCATGTGTTTGGACTTGTCCCATGTTGCGTTGCGTATTCATTTCATTTCATTCATGTGAGGGTGCGTTTGATACTGAATCGTTCACAGCCAAAACTGAGACGATGTACAGTCTATTTGTAAAAAGTGAGCGGGGGAGGGTAAAGTCAGTAAGTGGAGAAGAAGCGACCATGGTGGCATCCATTTAAATCTCCTCTTCCCCTGATGGGCGCGCTGGACAATCAATACGCTCGTAGCGATGGCTCCGCGGCAGTCTGCACAGCAGCCCCAGTGTCCCTAAAATGGACGACAAGTCCCATCCTATTCTTCTAGGTTGGCCCTGGTCAATATTAAGCTTTCCAAATTTGAGTAGGTAAGCATGTAATGTGGAAGAACTGCACTAAACCCACACAAAAGTAACAATAGGATTAATTCAGGATTTTTTTTTTCTTTCTCCCTGGGCTAAAGGGGGCTTGGTACCGATATGTAGGGGCTGACTGAGAAAATAATTCATGAATATATTTTAGAATAGAGATGGGCAACTGACTGCCCCTTGATTAACTCACTCACTCACTCACTCACTCACTCACTCACTCACTCACTCACTCACTCGCAGCCATTTTCACTGAAGCAACCCCCTTTGCTCCCGGCTGTTTTATGGGATTTTGACTGATTTTACAAGTCCCACAGAATATTGTGTTCTATTGCTATACAAACCCACCAAAAGAAAGATTAGAGTCTCTCCCTTCATCAGGGAAAAAAAAAAAAAAAAAAGTACATTTCCATCCGTTTACATTTTGCAGCAATTCTCATTAGAATATAGACAAGTTTCATCATTATTCACAAACCTGCTGAAAACACTGGCAAAAAGAGCTTGTTGCAACATGGCCCTGGCTGATTCCTTATACTCTGATGCCACCTGCTGACCGTTTTTTTTTTATCCCCTAACTACTATTGCTTTAAGCCACCTCTTCATGTCAGAAGCTGCATCAAAAGCTTCTCTATGCTCTTGTATAAAAAAAACATGAAAAAATATTTGGGAGAGAACGACAAAGTATGAAAAAACAAATGTACATGTTTTTGGGTTTGAAAATTCCAAATATTCCAATTTGAAAATTCCAAATATGTAAAATATTGGTTGGGAAGGGGGGAGGGGGTGGGATCTGCAAATTGACTGTAGGTTTAGGTTGTATTATTTCTAATTACGACTTACAATACGGTATTATAGTGTCCTATACGACATTAGCAGGCCTAATAATTTTCTCTGGATTTGGAATGACAAGCAGAAGAAACATAATATACCTCACTAATAAGAAATGTTGATTTCTGTGGAAAAAAAAATGTACAAAATGAGTTCTTACACTGAAAAGTTAAGCCACATTTTCAATCGGCGACCAGTGCTCATTTTCTACAAGGCCACGATTATTCTCAGAATGTTTTCCTTGTAAAATTACATCTTTATTCTCATGACACTGCCATCTCTGAGCACGATTCAGTGCTATTCTTATGAGGAATGTCCAAAAAAAACAATGCAGCTGCGGTGAATAAACCGTACACAGGACGCCCAATATGTCACGAAATCCTCACGGGGGAGAAATTCCACCAGGCGGCCTGGTCCGGTCCGACCAGGCTTCAAAGCACCACAGGAACAAATAGACTGAGTGACCTGACTTTTACCTCTGTGCAAAAAGTGTTTTGTCTTATTCAGGGTGTTCTTTTTTGTTTTGCTAATAAATGGTTTATTTTGCAAAAGCATGCAATGTTCTGCAAGACCAGATTGAAAGGAAGTCAGTAACCTCTAGCATTGAAAATATCACCTTTAATCTATAAAGCCTTGCGGTAAAATTGATAAGATTTTAAGTACTGTTTCCATATCCATTATGTCCTCCGGGGAAATTGCAAGTGAGACCAAGCAAGTGGAGACATGCACTGGTCGTACCTGGAAGTACAGGCCAACGGTGGGCCGGGCCATTAGGTTGTTGAAGTGCTCGTGGAAGTCTTTGCTGAGGATGTCCTGGGAGAGCGTCTCGTAGGGGTCGAAGGCTTGCTCCTGCAATAGCAGCGGATGACCACCTTACAACATAACTGAACATAAGTCGACGTGGAAAAAACGAGCGCACCTCGGCCAGGTCCTCGAAGCAGCTGCCCACCAGCGGGTGCGGGCTGCCATCCGCCGTCATCTCCACGGCGTCCTCGATGAGGCCGAGCAGCTTCACCGTCAGCTCGTGGATGTCCAGGATGTTGCTGAAGATCACCTCCACATCCTGAGCGGCAAGTCGCAAGGGAGTAGTGTTCATTTTATCCGCCAATTTTAAATTTAGTCTCAGGTTTTAGTCCAGTTTCAATCACGCTAATAGATTTATATCTTATTCAACCTCATCCCGTTTTTATTTAGTCCATTTTTAGTCGACCATTTTAGTCTTTATTTTAGTCCAAGAAAACAATTTTATTCGTCTAGTTTTAGTCAACAAAAAACTGTTAACATTTTAATTTAGTTTTATAGTTAGGGCAATCCGTTAACCCCTGTATTTTTTTCCCCAGCAGATTATGTTTAATATTTCGGATCAAAAACGATTTCACATAAAATTTTCTCTCATCTTTTTGATGAAAAACAAAAACTTCACACACAATTACAGTATATCAAAATAAGTGGCTACTATGGCTTCATGCTATGAGCTAGTAAATTAGCCAGCATTAGTTAGCGGTCAGATTAACATTATTGTTGGAACGTTATAGCCGTTGGATTAATGTTATGTTAAAACTATCATTTACTTGGAGGAAAAAAAAAACAAAAAAACTTTTCACTCCTGTCTGTCCCATGTGTTTGTGCATGTTGCACTAGCTCGCTGCATATTTGAAAGGGGGTGTATGACATGACAATGTCACCGTGACAAATTAGCAGACAAGATTTTACAAAATCATATCAATTTCGTCTCATTTTTGTTCATGAACTAAATTGTCCAAAGATTTTAGTCCAGCTTTTATTAAGTGAAGTACATTTTTGTCTCGTCTTCATTAGTCGATGAAAAGTAATTAGGGTTTTAGCCTAGTCTATTTTTAGTCCGGTGAAAAATGTGTGTTGACGAAATTAATTTTGTTTAGTTTTTGTTGACGAAATTAACACTACAAGAGTCAAAAACAAACTGAAAACGGCCTTTTAGTTTTAGAGAATTTATATATTAGTAGATACATGTTCAGAATGTTCTTACAAATTATTTAATAATACATCTCCAATAAAAAGTGATTCAATTTTAAAAAACGGCACATTTTCAAGTGGAACAATTCGTGTGGTCTGTTTGAATCAAAACTGATTTCACAATTCAAATCAGGTTTCATTACACCGCGAATGAATGTAAATTAATTACAGTCAAACACCACTATTTGTGAGAACTGCAAAAATCTGCATGTAATTTACACAAAATGAAATGCATTGGCGGGAATTATATTTTTTAACCTCAATTTCTAATAATGACTTAAAAAAAAACTATTTTTGTGACATTTTTCTTTTTTTTTCATTAAAATACATATTTTATTGCTTCTTCTGGTAAAATAACAGCTTCATTAGTATTATGTAAAAGGAAAAAGAGGCTATGCTAAAAACAACACTGAGTAAAGCAAAAGAAGCAGCGGCATCATTTTTCACTGGCTGGCAGGCGAGCCGGGCAGACATAATTGGCGTTATTTTGGCGAGGCCTTCCTCGCAGATGCCGTTCTTGTCTCAACATAATAACATACTACACATTCCACAAGGGCCTCCTCGGCCGAGCAATGCCACAAAATCACCCAAAAAGAGCAACTATGTAAAACGCCACAGCGGAGGATCCAACTTTCCATTCGCGCCTTCACAATATAGTAAGAGGAATGACTGGAGAAGGTTTGTTTGGGTTTCATTTGGCTGGCAGTGTGTAATCCTTCAATACGCTTACATGGGATTTGACATAAATGCGTTTGGAATTAACGCTAAGATCGAAAAGTTTACTGCTCGTAAGCCGAATTTCAAGTGCTCAGCGTTGTTGGCGCCTCACTTACCCGCGGCGTGAATATTTTGGAGTTGGACAGGAAGTGGTGACGGAACACTTTGATGATGAGGTCCAGCTCGCGCAGGTATTGGCGCTCCTCGGCGATCTCCAGCCGTACCAGGTCGTCGTACGTGAGCTCACCGGATGTGGATGGCTCGTCCGTGCACTGCGACATCAGGCCGATGTCGTCCTCCTGGTCAAACATGTCCATCAGCACCTGCGACGCCAAAGATTGTGTGGTGAGAGTTGTCAGGTCCTCGGGGTCTTTTCGTGTTTATTTTATTTATTAATAATTTTTTTACTATTGTATTTTGTTTTATTGACCGTTTTTTTTTTTAAGTCTTATATTTGGTTTTACTAGATTTATGTGTATGATAGTGTGCGGATGTCAATGTGCAGCACTTTGGAAACACTTTATAAAAATGTGCTATAGAAATAAAGTGGATTGGATTAAATTGAAAGATTGATTGTGAGATGATTTTGATCCATCCAAGCAAACAAACAAGTTAATCGCTAAAGAATAATTAACTCATTTGCTCCCAAAAACGTATAAAAACATTCTATTTTATATATTGTCGTGGTTCCAAAAACGTTTTTTTGTTTTTTTTTGTTTTTTTTATGATAAAGCATAAAATGATGACATGCAGCCTTTGACTTGAAGAGGTTGCTTAAAGCAATGGTAGTTATTACAAAAAACGGCCAGCAGGTGGCTACAGAGTATAAAAGATTAACCAGTGCCATGTTGCAACAAGCTCTTTTCCCAAGCGTTTTGAACAGGTTTGTGAATATTGATAAAACTTAGCTATATTCTAATGCTAATTGCTGCAAAATGGAAACAAATACAAATACTTTTTTTTTTCCCCTTATGAAAGAAGAGACACATTTTTCGTTTGGTAGGCTCCATGTTTTATAGGAATAGAACACAATATTCTGTGGGCCTCAAAATCCAGTAAAACAGTCGAGAGCATAGGGGATTGCTTCAGTGAAAATGGCCGGAGGGAATGAGGGGGGAAAAAACAAAACAAAAAAAACCTCACCTTGTCGGCACACATGGATACTTTGATGTCTTGCTGGCTGATCTCGTAGTGCCGAATGTTGCCCACGTAGTTGCCTGCCAGCTTCAAAATGTCCGCCGATATGTACTCGACGACAGCCACGATGTACAGCGACACATGATAGTCCACTCTGTAGCCCAGGACCTCCTACAGGGAAAGTGGAAATGAGTCGGCATGTGACTTGAGCGCGTATATCATGAATGAAGCAGCGTTTCCCCCTAACCTTAAGCAGCGGGTGTATCTTGTCCACGGGGAGAAGTAAGGGATTCCTCCTCTTCCGCTTCTCGATGGCCGATTGCGCGTCGGCAATGGCCCACTTGTCTATCGGGTGGGGAAAGGTCTTCTGAACTCGCTCCTGGTGAGGCAGCGGCAACGTTAGCCCGACAAAAAAAAAGTAGCGGCGGGGCGCGTGGCGGTGGTGCATTTTACCTCTACGTCCTGCACGGAGCGAGGCTGTGCCACACACAGCATGTTGAGCAGCTGCAGGATCAGCTCCTCAATGTGCTGCAGGGCGTCCTCCTTGGCCTGCAAGTTGGGGTGGACCTGCTTCTGCACCTTGAACACGGGGACATGAGCGCAAGCCAATATGTTAGCTAGCTAGAGACAGATTATCAGATGGCCGGGCCGAGACTGGATTATGCGCAAGGATGGGTGAATATACCGAAACCAGGTATCTGTATCAAGCAAATATCAACCTTATTTTTAAGGTATCTGGTACTCATGGAGGCTGTCGATACCAGTCACCGATACTTAAGGTCAATACATTTTTACTAAGTGTTTAATATGCAATATAGGAATATTTATGAATGAAGGGTTAGGTTAACCAACAGGGTTAGGGCACAGTTGTGGAGTCACTTTTCGACCATTTATTAGATAAAACTAAAACGCAAAGAGAGAGAGCACGGTCACACGGAAGCTGTTGTTGGCCACAAGTCTCACTCAGACACTCACACACAGACTCAGGGGCCACATGCCACCCAACCGGCCTCTTAAGGGCACAGAGGCATTATGTACAATACTAGTTTCTATACATGTGTTTGCAATTTGTATTTTTCATGTTCAAATGTTTACATTTTTTTTAAAAATGTAACGACTGTAGGGCTGCAAGCCTGCAAAAAAATATTTTAATAACCGATTATTCTGTCAGTTATGTCAATTAATCAATGAATGTACAAACTACTGTGCTTGAGTTTTTTTGTTCTTTCAAATTTATAATATCCAAGGCACCCAAAATAAATAAATAAATAAATAAAAAATAAAAAATAAATAAATAAAAAATAATTTTGAAAAAAAAAAAAAATCCCACAACAGCAAAACCGCGAACCTGGAAGTCTCGATGGAGGCGGTTTACTATAAAGTGCAATTTTTCTTGATTAATAAATGTAACAAAAAAATCACGGTGTGTTTTGGGGCAGCTGGAACGGATTAATAGCCTTTCAATTCATTTCAATAGGGAACATGGATTTGAGTGAATTGAATTTTGAGCTTGGTCACAGACCGAATTAAACTTGTAAGTCAAGCTACCACTAGGTTACTTCTACAGCAAGGTTAGAGGGCAGCTGCATTTAAAATTAGCACAATTAGCTGATTGTCAACATCAACAGTGAGCCATAAAGAAAGGGCGGGGCCTCAGGTGCAGACACGCTCCCAAAAGATGCCGTCGTCAATGGGGCCGAGCCCTCTGCTCGGAATGCAGTCAGTTGGGATCCTCGGGGCAAGAAAGGCCCGAGCAGGTGGACACCAAACAACGTGGCAGAGTAGCAAAAGTAGGCCACCGGGAAGGCAAAAGCCAGGCCCTGCAGGAAGGAATGCAAGCGCTAAGACTTAAAAAGGCCGACGTCATTGGTGCCGAGCATTCCTGTGCTCTGACTTGACTGGAGATGCTGCAGCGCGCAGAAAGTCCCCTCTGAGGATCGAGTCGGTGTAGCTGAGCGGGACTGGTAAAAAAAAAAAAAAAAAGAAAAAAAAAAACATAGTATTTCCTTTTACTCGCGTTGTGAACTTTGAGTCGACAAAGTGGAAAAATCACAAGCCACAAGTTGGCCTGGTTGCTGTTTGTGTGCGTCAGTAGATGCACACTCACAAGACAGGCTAGAAATAAGACACTTCTACTTAGAAACACACACACGACATATATATAGCTAGCTATATATTTAAAAGCAGAAGTAGGCTATGAGATCAGGCATGTGAGGCTGCACGCGCGCACTTGACCAAATTCCAGAGGACGCCGAGTGGTGAGTCACGGCGGCGCGCAACCACGGGGGCCCCCCCTCCTTGCGCTCCATTCACCGAATTGTTGGCCCGCGTGCAACACGTGCCAAACACAGACCCCCCCCCCCCCCCCCCCCCCCCCCAACAAGCCCCTCCACACACCCGCCAAAGTCTGGATAGTGGCAGGAACGGAGAGCAAAGTGGAAAAATGCACATTTGAATTCAAATGCATAAAAAGGACGGAATGAGAGCTCAGAAGGCGCACGCAAGGAAGAGCCATACAAACGGTCCTCTTTGACGACAATATGCTTTAACGTGTTCTGACTCGAATCGGAAAATTCTGAATCGGCGTTCATTTTCAACGGCCAATTCGCTACGCAATTCGACTCCCTACCAATTTGTGTACAGCACTAAATACTAGTAATCTTAAAAATAAAAATAAAAAAAAAGATACAAAAATACTACAAATTTTAGAAAAAAAAACATTAATCTAAAAAAATACTAAAATAAAATATAGAGGGCCAAAAAGTAAAAAAAATAAAAAAAATAAAATAAAATAATAATAATAATAATAATAACCATACTATATCGAGAATATTAAATCACACCAATTACGGAAAAAAAGAAATACAAAAATAAAAATACCAACAATAAAAATTTAAAAAGTAGGGAAAAAAATATGACCAATACAAAAATTATCACAATACAAAAAAAAATATAATACAAAGTACAAAAAAAATACATTGGTATTTTCAATTAAATATAAAAACACTTAAAAAAAAAGTTTTTGCCATTACAGTAAATCTGTAAATCCTGTAAATCCCACCAATTACTGAAAAAATATACAAAAATAAAAATACAAAAAAAAAGTAGTATTATCAAATATAAAAACATATTAAACAATATATATATATATATATATAAAACACATTTAATTAAAAAAAATAAAAAAAATTTTGGGGGGGGGAAATCCTCATTCAATAACTTCAAATGAAATGCTTCCTTTTTCACTGATTGAGCGTCTTGGCATGACTGTCACTCAAACAAACATAGCGCTGTCATTTGTTCCTTCCAACCCTGAACCCTGAAAGGCTGACACTAGGGAACCGGCTTCAAGTAAAAGTTAGCACCAAACAAAAACAAAAACAAAAACAAACAAAAAAAGAAAGAAAGAAAAGAAAGAAAAGAAAAATGCATGCTGTAAGCACAAACATTTAAAGCGTGCACACATTTTGCTACTAAAAGGGAATTTACTATATGATGATCCCAAAAGTGTGACATTGTGAAAAGAAATGCGATGCAAACACCAAACACAGCAAGAAGAACAAAGTATGTCAGACAAGCATTCTCTTAAATAAAATAAACTCAATGCTCTGGTAGGACGTTGTCATTTTCAAGTGTGTAAATGATGTCATAACTACTCGTTTACATCATGACAGAGCATGTACAGAACGGACACAGTCTGTCTATTCCGATTGAACTGTTAAACCTGACGTTTGTCCAAATCGGCAAAAGTCATATACTGTATACAATCTGAATTCCATTCCATTCCATTCAGTCGTATTGTAGTTTTAATCCGACATTTGGAAGGAAAACAAAAGCTGGGCTGTACAATAACAACTGGACAGTGTTGATACAGGCTTAACATTTCTAATTCAATTGATTATTCTATTCACTGGGCCGTGTATGTGGGGGGCCACATCGGGGCTCAGGTTGCAAGTCGTGTGTGCGCACACGCTCGTGTATGTGTGTGTGGCGGGGGGGATGGGGCTTGTTATTAAAGCCAAGCATGTGTCACTGTTTGTGATTCATGCCATGACATCATCGGCCATTACGAGCAGACTGTCTGGGGAAAGCGCGGGGCAGAGATCAACTCGCAGACAACGGGCACGCGCGCAGGTTCAAACACACGCCATCACGCCACGCAAAGACGACGGCACGCATCAACACAAATGACAAAATCGCAATGATGGAGATGCTTAAAAAAACACAACTTGGGAGCATTCAGGAGGATGTCATATATGCTATACGGACAAAAGTCTTGCATATCTAATCAAAGTCAGTCAAGCTATAATGCTCCTGGGTCAATGTGACTCAGGATGTGTTATTATACGAGAGAAACAAGATCTCAATCAACAATATATCGCATTATTAAGTCCTTTAAAAGGTATTTAACTTTAAAAGGGGTCAATCGGCCCCAACCCATAAAAGGAGTTAATCAGCTTTGATTTAAGTGCTCACATTTTGTCTTTGAACTTTCACTTAAGTCTGGTAGGTCTTCTGTCAAAACAAATCAACTAATCAACTAATCAAGTATATGACAAAATGTCCGCCTTCTTTGGATGCTAACGCAAATAAACATGTCTAATAAGGGTAAGTGAATGCATCTTAAGTATATCAGTGTGTGAAAATGGTGGTCAAGTTGCATGTTAACTAAGCAGGCTTAACTGTAATCTGACCGGTCGTAGCCCGAAACGTTGGCCGGTGAGGCCCGTTGAACTCAACGTGGCGAAAGAATGAGAAAGTGTCGATGTGACGGCGCTCGATGCCAACGAAAGGGCAGACGCCGGGAATGCACAGTTGTCATTAACGGCGACGTGTCCGAAACTAAATGAACCCTCTTTACATGGCGGCCGACACCCAGAATAGTCGGGACGGCACGCAAGCAAGCAACAAGGGTGCGCTGACGTCAAGACAAACGCGGTCATCAGCCGGTGGCTGACATCTCTGTTGCTGTCATTGGTCAAAGGCTAGACACAAATTTGTACAATCATCATATTAAATGATTTCTTTATTTACAGTGTTCCCTTGTGTATCGCGAATGTTACGTTCCAAAAGCTACCCGCGATAATGGAAATCCGCGTTAATTTATAAAAAACAAAAAAACAATTTATATTTATATATATATATATATATATATATATGATTTTTACTTTATTATAAATGTTTTAATTCATCATATATGTTCTTTTTTCCATTTACATTAATTTTTTCCATTTAAAGTATGTTTTTTATTTAATTTATTACAGTATACAGCACAGTGATATATATATATTTTTTTTGTTTTGGTATGATTTTTAGTTTATTATGAATGCTTTTTCATTCATTTGTTTTGTTTTTTTTAATTTACTTTTTTTTTCATTAAAAGCATACGTGTTTTTAATTTACTTGTTATACAGCACAGTATATATTTTCTATCTCCGGAATGCAATGCGTGCTGCAACGGGACAGACACCGTTGTAAAGGTCGTGTCAAGACGAATCCGCGGATGACCGCATGTCCCCGGTCGGACGTGGGGTTCGAGAGATACGGCCATGCAAAGACCGGAAAAAAAAAAAATAAAAAAATAAAAACATGTTAAAAAAAATAACACGCTGTAAAAACTTCGGAAAACAGAGAGGCAGCGAAAGATGAATCCGCGATAAACGGGGGGACACTCTACTTCTATATATTTTAACTACTATATATATATATATATATATATATATATATATATATATATATATATACACATACATATATATATATATATATATATATATTTTTTTTTTTATTTAACTCAAATAGATTCACTACATGCATAAATGTAAACATTTGTTCCATCATTCGTAGGTGACAATGGCTACTTTTGACCTAAAAATCAGGTTAAAAAAAAAAAAAAAAAAAAAAAAAAAAAAAAAAAAAAAAACTGAGTGGATGTGGCCAAACTAACCCCGGGTTTACACCGGATGCGGTTGCGGTGCGGTTGCGGTGCGTTCCGGCGACGCAAGCAATTAGATTCCATTCATTCGAATGGTGCAGTTTACACCGCTTGCGGGTGCGTTGCGTGTTGACAGCTGAGACGCAAGGATAGACCTATTTTCTATTTTTGCCGGACGCCGCAGCGGTAGGCCTCCGGCAAATGGCAAGCTAGCACAAAACACATCGAGCGGGACAGGAAGACCGACGCAGTTTCAAAATAAATATCCTGTTACCTTT
Organism: Festucalex cinctus; assembly: GCF_051991245.1. Lineage (NCBI taxonomy): Eukaryota > Metazoa > Chordata > Actinopteri > Syngnathiformes > Syngnathidae > Festucalex > Festucalex cinctus. The sequence continues at coordinate 14,677,398 of NC_135422.1, read as the reverse complement.
CAAGATAAAACACTCGCCAGCTCCTATTTCACAAGCATGCTAGCAAAACGTGATGTGGGCGTAGACAGGCCTGGAGTTAACGTGCGAGGTGCTCATTCACGGTTTAGACACCAGCGAACATGGACGAGGAGAGGTTTATATTGGAGGTAGAAAGCCACAAAATGATAAAAGTCCACCTCTCTTTCTGCTTCTCTGTTGAGCACAGACTTTCTGTGTGTTTGTTGTTGTTTTTAATGCCACATGATCGCGCGCGGTCACGCGAGACACGGCGGGAAGTGGTCGCCGACGGAGCTGCCGGACCGCAGCTGTGCGGAGCCGGTGTGGATTGGCCAAAAAATTGACGCGTCCGGAGCACGCAGTCAAGACGCACCGCACCGCAGCTGCACCGCACACGCAACCGGTGTAAACCCGGGGTAAGAGCCTGTAAACAAACAACAACAACAAAACAGAGGGTGCAGCAGGGTCAAGAGCAGAAGTCTCTCTCTCTCTCTTTCTCTCTCTCTGTGTGTGTGTGTGTGTGTGTGTGTGACAGACTTTCCCCGCAGCGCTTGCGTAACATGTTGAGACAAAGCGAGCGACAGCCACATCGCCTGCTCTCACTTTCGCTTCGTCTGTCTCGGACGGTGCGTGGCAGCAGCTTTGGATGTGTCGCTACGATGCTACCATGCACCACGTTTGCCCCTCCTTACTTACTTGTGCCATACGGCAACTTTTTGTTTCGAAAGGATGGAGAGGAAATTTAGAACCAGGAGCGCCAATGCCAAGAATCTGCAGTTCATAGCGGAGAGAAACTGAAACTAAACTGAGCTCAATCAGGGTTATTAATACTTTTGGATTGTTCATTATTATAATTAGTCATAATTTGGCTTCAACATTTACTTTTGCGCTGTAATACCCCAACAGGCACCTTACTTAAAAACACAGATGCAAGATGGTAAATTGATGCTGACAAAATGGAAAGGCATCACGAGAGAGATGACGATACTTAGAATGCTGCTGCTGCTGCTGATGATGATAATGATGATGGTCAAAAAGGAACCCGTAATCCTGCTGAGCAAGCACATTTCAATTCAAATGACTTCCCCTTCTTGAAGTTTCATTCACAGAAGACCCGTGGGAACCATGTTGGGCTTTCTCAATGGGCAGTGAGATGTACGCGGCCGAAAGCAAACGCCTCAACTCGGTTCAAACGTTCGACTTTTGTGATATCAACATGAAGCCAACTTTAGAGAAATCATTTTACACCATTAATGTGATCTATAATCTGTACAACTAACTCAATGAGTTATCTTGAAAAGTAACTATTATTTTTAACATTACTGATTATCTAGTTTTAAAAGTAACTAAGGTAGATAGATTACTTTATTAATAACTGTGAGCATTTAATTAAAAAAGGCAGCTTGTTTGGTCAACATTACAAGCAAAGCGGGCAATCATATTCTGCCCTGCGGTCCCAAGAATAAAAAGAAAAGAGAAAAAAAAAATGGTTACTGGTGACAGTAAATATTAGCATTTAGCGGTTATTAAAACCTTGGCTTCTTAAAACCATGATAAAACGTCAAACTGGTAATTGAATTGGTCGATGCCAAGTTGCATCTTTTTATTTCAGAAAATGACCGGGTAAAAAAAGAATTTCCAAGGACTTGCAAGTGGACAAAATAGGGCACAACATTGACATGACCAAGAACCAAGAACCCCCCAAATTGATGAGGCGAGAAGAAAAATTGGTCAAGAAATTTTTGGCAAGTCTTAGCTGCTAGTGACAACAATCTCCCATCTTTTTACTTGGCGGGTGTGCAAAGTAGTTGCAAACTGGTTATTATTATGTATTCCTTCCACCTTAAAAGATTTGTTTTCAATTGAGTTTTGCATGTTATAGGTCACATTAAAAGATGGAAAATAATTTATCTTTGTCTCCTTCTTTTAGTATCACATAAGCCTGACATTGGAAGCTAGAGGAAAAAAAAAACGTTTTTGGGAGAGCAAATTATGAGACAGAAGAAAAAGAGAACTGCATTTAGGAGACAATATCAGCAGCACCCCCAAAATAATATATGTAGGCTAGGGGGTGTGCCAAAAAATCGATTCATAAAAGACTCAAGATTCTCATTTATTAATCGAATCGATATTAATATCCAAAAATCGATTGTATTTAAATTAGAAATGAAGAAGGGGAAAGGCAGTTGTAGCCCACGTGCTGTTTTTGTGGAAAAAGGCACTTACAATACAAAATTAATAAATGTTTAAAAAAAAAAAAAAAAAAAAAAAAAAAAAACTCATTCACTGCCTTTGACAAGTATACTTGTCAATTGTATTTTTTAGAGCGGTGCTAAATGGGGGCGAATCTGAGCATGCTCCACTGTAAATATCAAACTTGGAAACAACTTTACTGATGCCCAACCACCGGTAGATGACATCATTGCCCCATTTTATAGGAAATAAACACAGTTTCAGAGTCCATGGGAGAAATGGCTGTATTTTGGCAAACCTACATTTTTCTGCTGTCAATTATAAAAGAACGGGACGGGACAAAAAGTAGGGAGTCTATTCTGTTATTTGGTAGATTCGGTTTATATATAATTATTGAATGTAATATCACGTGAGTATTGGAAATGTAAAAATTTTCTATAATGACTGGCAGTGAATGAGTTAATGTCTCTATTTGTCATTTTGTCTTGCAAAGCAGACTGGAATAGATCATGACAATGTTGTGCATATCTGTAAATTGAAGCAGAAATCATTTGTCAATCAAATAATTTTGAATCGAAAATCGTTTGAATCGAGAATCGAAAATCGATTCTGAATCAAATCGCAGGCCCAAAAATCGTAATTGAATCGAATCGTGAGATAGTCAAAGGTTCCCAGCCCTATTGTAGGCTATTTATCCCGAAAGGTGATTCACATGTAAATGAGCCAAACAAATTTTCAAAACTGAGGGGGAAAGCACTGAATAATTTTTTTTTACACTGGCTATATCTTATCTTTATGAAGGGAAATTTTCTTCTTCATTGCAGACAAAAAAAAAAAAAAAAACTTAAAAAAAATAAAATAAAAAAAAATAAAAAATAAAAAAATAGGTGAGCTTTGAGAATGCCAAACCTACTTTTTGTGAAATTCGGTGATGCGCTGACACATCTACATGATCACAATTACCACATTTTGGAGAATAAATTTGTTAAATATAAAAAAAGAGACTGCATAAATATTCCAATTGGCACAGAACCCCCCCCCCCAAAAAAAAAAGTGAACGCAAGTGTTTGTTTTGGTTGGCAAAAGTTTGACAGCATAGAATGGATGCGAGATGACCCTCTTGCAGTTGTTGTTCTTTACCTTGCGTAAGGCTTGCACGAAGAGGCCTCTCCACTTGTGACTGTTCTCGTCACTGGAAAAGTCGTAGATCTGCTGGGGCTGCATCGCTGCTGCGGTGTTGGTGGTGATGGTGGCGGCTCCTGGCGTTGCCGTGCTCCGGCCCGAACTGTCAGCATCGGCCCCGGCGGATAGTTAGCCCCCTTTTGTGGGTGGGTGGGTCAGTCCAGGGCGGCAGGCACAGGCTAAAGAGTCCGTCCGTACGTCCGACGCGGCCGGCTGGCTTCTACAGTTACAGTATACGAGAACCAGGCTGGGCTAGCCCGGCGGCGGGGACGTCTTTTTTTTGTTAAGGCGGTGAAAAGCGAGCTACATTCGGTATATTAAGCACATGCAGCCCCGGGGTCCACTCGTTAGCTTTGGCTGCTAACGAGGGAGGGGGTGGGGGGTTCGGGGGGTGTTTAGCCCACCGTTCGGTGTAAACACTGCACGGCGGCTAACTCGGAAGCTAACGGCTAACAACAAGGTGGCTAAACGACACCCTCGTCGATTAAAAACTATTACAGGCACGTTAAGTTGAATAAAGTGGCGTCATTGGGGGCGAAGAAGCCAGATATCGAGCAAAAATAAATAAATATGGAAATGCGGTCGTTTTTTAACCGCTTTAGAAGACACCTGTAACGCTAGCAAGCAAGCTAGCTAGCTAGGCGGAGCAAAGCCGCCGCTGGCCTCCGACGAACAAGGCACACTTTCTCCGCCGTCACACGCGGACATCTTCTCCCGCTTGGAAGCGTTGAAAATCCCCCCCTTAAAAAAGAAAGAAAGAAAGTAGTATGGCGGTAGTCCAAACGCGGAGAAGTTCGGTGACTCGGCGGCGGCGACACGGTCAAGTCTCGCCGGGGGGAACGTCTTGTGTGAGCGGAGAGGCGCAGGAGGAGGCGGCGCAGCCAGCCGGGATGGTTTTTGGCTCGCTTTGGAAGTTCAGATGTTCCTTCGGGGTAAAACTCCGCTCGCTCGCGCTGTCGGGCCGCCTGCCGGCGTCTTTCATATTAATTAGGCAAAATAAAAACAAGGCTGACGTGAGTGACACCTCTTCCACAAAAACAAAACGAAACATAATATGTGATTATCACAACATGGTTCATTAAATAACTTTCACTTAATGCATTAATTACGCAAGAGTTTTTTTTTCTTGACTATATATTGTTAAAAAATGTTTTCATTCCTTCCCCAGTAAATTTTATTAATAATTTTACTTTTATAATGCCTTGAAAATTTGAATTACATTTAACGTTCAAGACGTGGTATTATTATACAGAAGGAAAGTTTAAATGCCAGAAGATTAAAAGAAAAATCACATATATTTCAATTAAAATTGACAATGCTATACATTACAAAATTGAGCAAATAATTTAAAAAAAAAGTTTAACATAAACCTTACATGCATGTACTGTTTCTTTTATATTTAGTTGTAGTTTAAGAACGTACTTCCTACATTTTAGAATTCACAATATATTACTTAAAACTGACTCTTCTAATTAAAATGTTTTTAAAAATGTCTTATGCGTCATATTTCAATATATATATGTACATACATATATATGCATAAGCATACATATTTACATATTTATATACACATTTGTAAATACATACAGGTAATTGTAAAACCCTATATAATTGAGAATATACATAAATTAAACATGTATATTTACTGGAATAGTCTATTACGTACGTGCAAATGCAGCTTTGTTTAGTACTGTAGTCATTTAGCATATAAGTGCTCATACACCCCCTTGTGGACGAACAAGGTGCTACTCCCAAAATGACAATATGTTCATACTTTAAATAATACAAATACTGGACAGCAAAGGAAGATCGCCTGCTTCTTAGAGTTATGCAAGTACACTAACATTAATACTAAAACAACAAAACAATGAATCACAGGTATAACGTATGCCTTTTAAAAATGCTTTGTCTTTATTGTATAAAAACAGTAACATTCATTTGCCAAAAACAGATTTGTGCTAAAAGCCACAATATGTGATTAACTGAGATATAAATATGGCAACAACATCCTGAGTGGCACATTTGTCACGCTGCAGTTGCGCGACACTTGGCAAGAAGTTATTATGAAGAAAAGGAAGAAAAAAAAAGAAGCATAATTGTACAATGATGACATACTGCATATATATACACTACATATATCATTCAAAATCAAATCACATTCTGTATGGTGTGTGCGCGTTTTTGAAGTTTGACTTCATTTTAGTTTCAAGATGATTTCATCCTTCTTTGAAATGACGACACAAAGTTGAGTGGCTGTTCTCCAAGTACTCCCACATCCTCTCCAAAAATGCACATTAGCTTTATGAAAGACTCAAAATTGTCCATTGGTGTGAATGGGAATGCTTGTTTGTCTAATATTCCCTGTGATTGGCTAGTGAGCAGCCCAAATTCGGTCGGGAACGATTCCGGCTCACCCGTGACCCGACTGACTAAAAGTGATACAGAAAATGAAATTGATTGTTTTGAGGGGGTTCCTTGCGAGTGTCCTCTTAAGCAGGAAAAGTGCATTCTCTGTAGCGTTGCAGTCTGGAGATCAATTTGGCAAGACCTTCCAATTTTGGCAACTCCTTCATTGTTTTGGCAATATTGTAGTGGGGATCTTTGGTTTTATGGCACTCACATTTCTACAGTGGCGATGTAACGAAATGAAATAGTGCTTAGCACACGGGGCTGAACAATTCAACAAATTCAAACTGACGTTGCAAATAAGTAGAAAATTTTTAATTAAATCGTAAAAGCTGTAATTTGGGAAAAAAAGAAGAAGCTGGTTTTGGTTGGTTGTCAGGTATTTATATTATATTATTTTATTTTATATTATATGTTTAAGCCACACTTACAGTCAAGTCAAACTAGGACTGTGCAATTAAATGAAATTCAATTACAATTTCAATTATTAGTCCACAATTAAAAAAATTAGCATAATCGTAAAAAAAAACGAATATTACTATTTTTGAGTTGTTTAAATTTATACAGCTGCATCTTTTAATGTTTTTAATATAACTAATTTAATAAATTGTTTTGTCCAAAAGTAACATACATAATTATGTTTAAAAATAATTTTGTCTTAATATTTTTTACATTCAAACATTTTCTTGTTGTACCAAAAAAAATAAATGATTGTCCTAATTGTGATTTCAATTATCACAAAAATAATCATGATTAACTCATTCCAACCCTAAAACGTATTTAATACGTTTTTAAATAGTTTGTCCTTCACTTCCAAAAACGTTTTTTGTTTTTATAATAGACCATACAGAAGGCTTTGATACACCTTCAGATATGAAGCGGTTGCTTAAAGCAATGGTAGTCATTACAAAAACGGCCAGCAGGGAGCAGCCCAGTCTAAGACATCAGCCAGGGCCATGTTGCAACAAGCTCTTTTTGCCATTGTTTTCACCAGGAATATGAATAATGATGACACTTAGCTATATTCTAATGCTAATTGCTGCAAAACGGAAACATACAAAAATACTTCTTTTTTTTTTCCCCTGATGAAAGAAGAGACTCTAATCTTTCTTTTGGTAGGTTCCATGTTTTATGGCAATAGAACATAATATTCTGTGGACTTTGCAAAATCAGATAAAATCCAGTAAAACTGCCCGGAGCGAAGGGGGTTGCTTCAGTGAAAATGGTTGGGAGTGAATGTTATCGTAATATTTTCTTAATAATGAAACAGCTCTAAGTAAAAAAAAAAATCTTCTGCATAATAATAATAATAATAATAATAATAATAATAAGTTTGCCCCCACTAGTCCAAACAGCGGCCATTTTTGCACTTGCTGTCAACAGTGCCAAACGGCTCAGCTTACAAATGCCACACCTGTTCGAAAGTCTAATCTACTTTTTGGTCACCAGCAGATGGACTTATTGCCTGTGTTAAAAAAATAAAAAATAATACGTGGAAAGAGGACCTTGCAAAAAAAGATTTGCATATTAAATTGCAATACTGAGGGGAAAAAAATGGCAATTTGATTAGCTTTCAAAATGGTTCTTCCCTAATAGTACCACTGCTTCACAGTTCTGTTTGTGTTGCCCAACTAGAGTTTGTATGTTTCCCCCAAAACCCGTATGTTGGCTTCAACACCGTCCACGGGTGCGAATAGCAGTCTGAATGTTTCAACAGTCATTTTTTTGTTTGTCTCTTTGTGCCCTATGATTGTCCGGCGGCAAGGCCAGGGTTCAACGCCACCTCTCGTATAGATAACCGCAGTGGATTTGTTAGAAAAATGGTCACACCTAAAATGGTCGCCCTGATCTTCCCGCTCCTTCCATTCCCAAAGAAGGGGCGTCATGAAAACGCCGGCGCGGATTAGAGCGCAAAGCGGCTCTCCACCTCGTCGGCGACCATCTCGGCGATGGCGAGCGAGGAGGTGGCGGCGGGCGAGGGAGCGTTGCGCACGTGCAGCACGCGGCTGCCCAGGTCGCCCACGCCGCCGTCGAACACAAAGTCGTCCACCAGGTTGCCGTCGCGGTCCAGCGCCTGCGCTCGCACGCCGGCCGGACCCCTGCAGATAAACGCATACGTTCACGTTCGGTCTTTTCTACGTTCTCATCTCTTTCATTCTCTTGTTTCCCATCTTCTCCTGCTTTCTACTCTCTACGACTGTCACTTTGCATTCACTTGCTTTCTATTCTCTCTTTGCACCATGTGCACAATCACATTCCCCGTAGTGTGCAATACTGAGCACAAAATTAAACGTCAAAATGTACCTGAGCACATCACTGCGAGAGAGTTCGGGAATATACTTTTGCAGGAGCTTGACCTGCGCCCCGATGAAGATGCCTCGGTACATCTCGCCGATGCCGTATGAGATGTTCTTCAGCACCAGCTTCTGAAGGCCTCTGACATAGAAAAGTACACATATATATCATTATTAACAGTGAGAAAATGGAATGTTTATAATAATTAGGGGTGTCAAAATTAGTACGTTAATTTGACGTTTCTTTAATGCCACTAATTTTTTTTAATGCGCAATTAATGACCGCCCCTTACTTGGAAAGCCGGTACTGGGGTCAGTTGCAATGCAGCAGACAAGTCCACGGCAAAATTTAGTAGTAATAAATGTAATAATAATGCATATATTTGTAGAGACTGGGATCAAGTTGGAGTTTACCATTTTAAAAATGTGCAGACTTTCAAGTTACTTCATGTTAAAGATTAGACTGCGGTGTCACCATCTTCCCAATGCAATTATGCCATCTAGTGGCAGAAAAATGCCTCAACACAAAACAACATCACACTCATTTTTTACAGTACAGTATATCTTTTTAATTTTAACTAAATTTTATTAACTATTTTGAAATTACTGTATCAATGACTACAAGATGCATCCTTATTTCTGTTAGTTTAATGTTTTTTTTCCCCACTTTTATGTTAACAAGAGTATGAAACCTTAGAAATATATATATATATATATATATATATATATATATATATATATATATATATATATATATATATATATATTAATAAATATTTCATATTGTATATATTATATTGTATATACACAATACTGTATTATATTGTATATTTTGAACAGATATACGCCCCTAATAATAATATGCACTCGCAATCTGATGAGCACAATACAAGAACTGTGCCGTGCGTTGTAGATCCACATGCGGTAGGCAGTCTGTTTTTTTTTAAGTTTATCCCCTCCTATACACTTTAAACAATATGTAAATGTATTCAAAAACACATTTTAAACATCTTTTTTTCTCTCCTCACATAAGTGCATTTATATTGTTAGTGTTCATTACATAGTACTCTGTACACAATTATAGTTAGTGTGTAGCATTATTTCAACCATAGCAGTCTGTTCATAGCCGTTGAACTTACTTGTAGAAATAGACACTCATGTTGACATATTTAAACACCTTACATACCATACATACTGTACTGTTTATACTCTTTAATGACTCCTAAGCTCCTCTGGTTAATGTTATGCAACCTGTATTTCGTTGCCTTAAATTTAATCTTTTTCGACAGTTCTTGTACTGGATCAAAGTGGACTGACCTGAAGGAGAGCGCGTCAGCCAGGTCCCTCACGTTGAAGTCATAGATTTTGTATCCTTCCCTCTTGAAGGCCAGCACGGCGTTGGGTCCCAGCCAGATGCTGCCGTCCATGCGCGGTGTGAAGTGGACGCCCAGGAAGGGGAAGCGAGGGTCGGGCACCTGAGAAACACGCACACACGAGCGACGATGGGATATACAGCTGTTGAAATGTTTTATCTAGACAGTGCTAGGGAGTGTGACGATATATCGGTATCGCGATAAATCGTGATACTTTGTCTCCTGATAGATTATTGATATGCCTACGCAAGTATCGTGATATTTGTAGTTAATATACAGCCACTATAACAGCTCCATTGTTCATTACTTATTGAGCAATTACTTGGCGGGCCACTAGGGGGAGCGCCTCATAAGAGTGGCAGGGAATTGGACGGACGTCTTCAGGCAAAGAAGACTCATGAGCTTACTTTTACTTGTGTTTATCTGTCCAGCAACTGACTCAGTTTTGCACGTTTCTATGATACATGTCTATTATATCTTCAATTTTAAAGTTTTAAAACGTATTTTATGTTTCAACAAAGAAAAAAGAAACTATTTTCGCATTGGAAAAACATCAGTTTGTGTCTTGAGTAGTTTTATCGTGGATTATCGCGGATTTATTAGCTGACCAATATTTCGATAATCACAGTATTGTCATATTGTGACATAATCCCGTTATCGTGAGCCTTGTATTGCATATCGTATCGTATCGTGAGGTACCCAGAGGTTCCCACCCCTATACAGTGCATCAGATAGACTTTCAATACTTTTTGTAATGAAATATTTTTGTCAGGGAAACTGTAAAATTCCAACAGTGATTCATTTGTATTTATCCCTGTTGCTGTTTGCAATGTAATGGTTAAATATCTTCTGCCTTAAATGTTTCTTCTCCATTTTTTTTTTTGTTCCCATCCTAAATGACTTGCAGATGTCCTGCTTGGAAATCTTAAACATACAGGCTGATAAAACAATTCCCAAAATTCTTCCTGCCAGATATAGAGAAAGTATCTGCTCTTTTTTTTTTTTTTTTTTTTTTTTCCTGAGGCAGGAAAAGTTTGCAATTGTGCTCCCTCTGACCGATGATGAATAACATGTGTCCATAAAACAAGTTGTTACGTAACATGGGGGCGGTGGGTGTGGGGGTTGAACGTGGTGGCTTACGGGATAAATATTGCCTTTGACCAGGTAGTGCTTTTCCGGCTTGAGGACCAGATAGTCTCCTCGGAAGGGGACGATGCGAGGCTCCCGGCTGCACCCGGAAATCTGCGACAGGCGGTCCGAGTAGAGCCCCCCGCATGTCAGCACGTAGCGGCAGCGCAGCTCGGTGCCCTGAGGGAGCGCATACGGGAAAATATTATGAAATATAACGATGCTCACTTTGATCACATTTGAGGTGACAGGCCTCTCACCTTCTTGTCGTTGATGGCGATTGGATATTTGAGTCCTGAAAACATGATGATGACATCATGAGCAAGAGCGTATAAACATTTCTTTGCCGTCTTACCTTCAGCGCCCCCTGCTGGGCTCTCGGTGGCCATGGAGATGTCAGTGACTTCGTACTGCGTGACCACCTTGCCGCCGGCCTCCTCAAAATCTTTGCCGTACTGCAGCGCTACCTGCCGCCAGTCCACAATGCCCGTGTTTGGGGAGTCTAGCGCCATGACGCCCTGGCAAGGATAAGCACTTCATTGGCAAGTCAATTAAACGCCTCCCTCAAATGATCAACTCAAGACAAACACCTGTCCTCTATTTTAAGTTGTTAATAGCTTGAATTATTTAAACACCTCCCTCAGGCAATTGTGAAATTTTGTGCATATATAAAGACCTCCCTAAAACAAATAATAACATTTGGAAAAAATAAACACCCCTCTTAATCAAATAATGCTCTCTTTAAGCAACGAGCATCAACTTACAATAAATAAATGCCTCCCTCAAATAATCAACTGAAGACAAACGCCTGTCCTCGAAAAATCTCAAGCTATGACCAACTTAAAATAAACACCTCCCTCAGGCAATTGTGAAATTGTGCACAAATAAAGACCTCCCTAAAAGAAATCACAACATTTGGAAAAAATAAACACCTCTCTTAATCAAATAATGCTCTCTTTAAGCAACTATCAACTTCAAACAACTAAATGCCTCCCTCAAATAATCAACTGAAGACAAATGCTTATCCTCAAAAAATCTCAAGCTATTACCAACTGAAAATAAACACCTCCCTCGGGCAATTGTGAAATTGTGCACATATAAAGACCTCCCTAAATGAAATCATAAAATTTGGGAAAAAAAAATAAAATAAAAAATAATCAAATAATGCTTTCTTTAAGCAACTATCAAACAATCAATTGAAGACAAACACCTCCCCTAAAAATGACTCACTCAAGCTACCCTCAACTCAAGGCAAATCAATGCCTCCCTCAATGAATCATCAATTTAGGCTCCCTTAAGCAAATACCCGGTAGCACCTCTCTCATCAACCATTAAGACAAATAAAATGCCTCCTGCAAGCAATCGTCAACATGACACAAATCAACAGATTCCTCAAATAATCAACAGCTTAAGACAATTTCATGCAACTAAAGAAAACTCTTCCCATAAGCAACCATCAAGTTAAGACCAGTAAATGCCTTCCTCAAGTAATCATGTACTTAAGAGTAGACAAACATCTCACTTTTATACAATCATCAATTTAAGTAAAGTTAAAAAAAACAAAAAAAAAACAAAACAAAAAAAACACCTCTCTCAATTAAATCATACATTTAGGAAAAAAATTAGACCTCCTTTAAGCAAACGATGTGTCACTATAGAGCAACCATCGATGAAAGAAATATACCTCACTCAAACAATCTATTTAAGACATACACCTTCCTTAATTATCAACATAAGACAAATAAATGCTTCCCTCAAGCATTCAACTAAAGACAAAAATGCCTCCCTCAAATAATCAACTCAACCATCAACGCAAGACAAATAAATGGCTCCCTCAAGCAATCACTGTAAGACAAGTCTCTCGCTAAAAAAAAAAAAAAAATCCTCTTGCAGAAAAACACCTCCCGCAAATAATTACAAACTTAAGACAACTCTCAGCTGCTTTCCTCCAGAATCCATCAACTTAAGACAAACACTTCTCTTTAGCAATCATCAACTTGAGACAAATCGACGTCGCTCTAAACTAACCAAACCGAAGGCTTACCCTGCAGTACGGCTCTCGCTCTCGAATTCCTTTGGCGTCCACGATGCCGAGTCCCGGCACGTTGTTCTTCTGCCCTCGCTCGTACAGCGCTTTGAGGCGAGGGATTTCCTCCTGCTCTAATGCCACAATAAGCTGCAACAATACACACAAATATGCAATGTTTACACAGTCGACTGGTTGATGAAGGCAAAGTAGCGGAATGGCTTTCCCTGTTGGCGGAAAGCAGTGATTGTCAAAATGACAAGTGGGGAAAATGAAAAAGAAAAATCACTGAGTACAGTTCAGTTGTCTTTAACATTTTTGCGCTTATGTACAATTTTGTCATGTCATTTGCTGCGATGGTAGTTACTCCCAGAGCAAAGTTGTATTTTTTAGGCGGTACGTGGCGTGTAGAGGTTACTCGAGTTGAGCGGACCTTGCCGCACTTCTTGTAGGGTAGTCGCTTCTTGTCGCAGTATTCGTAGGCCAGCGCCGCTCCGCGCACGCACAGGCGAGCCTTGAGCGAGCCCGGCGTGTAGTAGATGCCGCTGTGGATCACGCCGCTGTTGTGGCCGCTCTGGTGCATGGCTGAAGACAAACAAACGCAGAGAAGGAAAGTTAATATATAAACAAATGAATTGATCAAAAGATTGGGGGGAAAAAACATTCAAAATAGACAAACAAACAAAAAAAGGTTGGGAAATGCCGAACCTGACTCAATAAATACATTGAAATTAATAGGGAATTTAATAAATTGGTTCACTTTTACATGGGTTACTTCTCATTTGTTATTAATTTATTGCAGTCATTTTTATCTTAGCAATTTGAGAAAGGTATCACACTGACTTTTTTCATTTTAATTCTGTCAATAACCTCAAATTTGTGGAATAAAATAATTCTTGTTCAATATATTAATTTGATGTGGATGAAATAATGAATCCCAAATAAAATTGTTCAATAGGTTCCTTTTTAATAAAAATTTTGTCAATTGAACACCTTTCCTTAAATTAGTTAATTTACATTTTAGTCGTGTAGTGCATATTATTTATTTAATAATTTCTCTTTAATTTTGGCCATTTAATCAAATTCCCTAAATAAATGTATTACAATTTAAATGTATTTAATTGAGTTCCATTTTATTGTGGCAACTGAATGTTTCAATAAATGGCAAATGTACTTATTTGTCTTTAATTCTGAAAATTAAAAAAACATAAATTAATATTGCTATATAAATTATGGCTATTTCATTTACTACAAATTGTATTTTAGAAATTTAATGTTAACTCCCAAAATTATTATTTCTGTTTAAGTTATTCAACTGAACAAAATTCTCTAGATTAATTCTGATTAAAATTATTTGTTAATAAATGTTGATAATTGAATAAAATCTCATAAATGCACATTTAAATTATATATATTTTATTTACTTTGGCACATTTATAAACCAATTTCCCTCCCAAAACCAATTAAATCCAACTTTTTTTTTTTTAAATATAATAATTTTATTTTAGGCGCATTACCAGAATGAATTACATAACGAATTAATACAATTTTATTTATTGAATATTTATTACTTGAATTTTGACAACAATTTCATTTTTTTTCCCTCCACAGAATTAAAATTGAGTGTAATTTCCCCTCACAGAGCTCTTTCTCCTTCTCCAACAGGGTGAAGGTGAGGGTGGGGTGTCGCAGGATGAGCTCCCGGGCAGTGGCCAGGCCCACGATGCCGGCGCCCACCACAGCCACGTCGCACGTGCTGGAAGGCCAAACGTGTTAATCGGTCACAATTACATCAATTAAGGACGTGTCCTTACATATTATTTGGAGGCCCGCGTGTTGACAAAACTGGTTCAACGTCCTGCTGTTGTCTGCAACAACCATCACGACCTTTGAAACGGACAGCGGGGGAACATCGTGGAACCAAATGCACATTAGAGCTTTACGTACTGCTTGCGTCAAGTTTGACCCATTTTGACATTTAACCAAAATTTAAATAAGTAAACATATTTTTAAAAAAATGCTGTTTTTATTTACCTAAATATAAAAATAAAAAATATTTTCGAGATGTAATTTTAATACCGTGATACCGCAGTATTTTTTTATTTTTTTTAATCCCTCTCAGAATCAACCCATGTCTATGTCAGGCAGGCTAGTAATGCATTTTGAAAAGCTCTGAATTTCGTAATTTGAGAAAGACAATTATTATGAGGACATTGTGCATGTGCTGTGCATGGAAAACAAACAGGTTGTGCGCTTGTAACAGCACAATGCTGTGCCTTGGAATCCTGCACAGGAAGTCCCACAATGAAAAGAATCACTGACCAAATGTTCAAAGCCTAAAATAACAGCTCCAATCTTGTGACCTCAGAGAGGAAAAAATAAAAATCTACAAACCTTGCCAGCGCCTGCTTATTAAGTGGAGCATAGCTTCACACAAGCTGAGTGAGTTTGTTTGTTGTTGTAACAAGTGATTTAACAACCAGACTGTTAATGTATATTGTAGCACGGTGGGAGAAGTGTCGAATAGGACTGCAAAACGGTGGACATATTTGAACTTGAACGTATATTAACCCTCGTTTGCAAGTTCCTGCCCCTTCGGCTGCTGATTAGTTTTTTTAATTTGCCATTATGATGCATTTTTGTGTTTTTAAATGTATCCGCGTTTTCTTGAAGAATATTGACGAGTTTGATCCCAATAAACGTCAATTATATACGAATTTTCGCAATTCACGGGTCGGCGCGGGCCCTACCCACCGCGAATAACGGGGGTAAACAGTACAGTGCTGTTGTCAGTGGGCTATTACGTAACCGCCCTGCCCAAGAGTCTGCAGACGCACTCAACTAATGTGAAACACATGCGCTCGTTCTTTTGAAGGCATTTCACGACAATAAAAACAAAATCATTAAAAGAAAAAAAAAAAAGACAGAAAGATAAGTTTATTCTCTGCAGAATCAGATATTTGTTTGTAACTACTGCAAAACGTCCTTGACTGTGTAAACAAGTCAATAGAAGTTGCTCACGAGGTAAGGGAAAGTATGTAGTAAATGTATACGCAAAAGAAGCACGAAGAGAAACGTGAGTACCGGTAAATTAATGAAGTATTTTTATATCTTACCTGTGTAAGTGTCTTGTGCAGGTGTCATTTAGCAACTTAGCGCTAGCAGCCTTTAAAGAGGCTTTTGTTCCCACGATCCGAAACATGACAAACTTCTCGTCAGAGTATTGTATAAAAAAGAAACAAGGACAAAGCTAAAAGTACTTCCAGTGATCGTTCCGCCTTCTCTTGTCACTTTCCTCCTCCTCTTCCCTTCTCCGGTCATCGATGCCCGCAAACTTCCCCCATGAAACCCAAAACCCGTTTTAACTCCCGCGAGACTTCCCCCTCCCGCTAAGCAGCCAATGGGAAAGCGCGTCTTTAGTGACGTCGCACGCCTAACAAAATGGCCGCGGTTGACATGTATGTAAACAAATCCGCTAAAGCTTTTTAAAAGGTAGGTCACAACAGTTGTACAGTAATTAACTATTTGACGGATTTTTAAGGAAATTAGCCAGAAAGAATATGTGATATGAAGTTTAAAAATGCATTCAATGGGTTATTTCAGATGAACCTGCTCGTGAAGGGGGTGCAGTCTGCTCTGAAGCAAAGAGAGATTAGCCGGAGACATTTCTGGGGATGGCTCAATGCTGTTTTCAACAAGTACTTATATTTATATCAATCATTTATTTTGGTTAATATGTGTCTGTTCTTTTAATTCAAATACAGAAGTAGTTCAAAGCATGTATATGGATCAATGTGTCTCCAAAAGGCTCAGATTTTTGTGGCTGATGAATGTGTGACATTGTGGTCATTTATTTAAGGCACGTGGCCTTTTTTTTTTTTTTTTTTTAAATTGGTGTATATTTTGATATGATCATGTGAAAATGTCAAATCAAATTTCCTTCTTACTGTATGTTTATAGTCTCATAAATAAATTTTTCAGTATTTCCCAAATTTTGATAGTATTTTTCAGTATGCTATTTTCTAAATCATTATCTTATGGTTTATTACTACAGTATACAATGTTTTTTTTTTTTATACTTAATTATAAAAAGAAAATACAAATGTAATACTTTGAGTATTGTACATGTATTATACTATTTTAAAGCCCTAAAAATATTTTTAGCAACATTTACAGATTTTTTTTTTAAAAGTATATTTTTGAATTATAGATTAAATCAAACTTTTTCATATTACAAATTTGATGCTTTTGTTTTTAAATCAATATCTTAACCATAAAGCCAATCAACCCCTCAGTTTGATGATATCCACATTTAGTTTGGATAAGATTTTATTATGCAGTCTATTCTTTATTCTAGTAATATATATTTACAATAAAACAAATTACTGTAATATTTAGTATTATTGTGAGGCATCCTAAGACTAAGGATATTTTTCTTTTACCGACTAAACTTGGCTGTTGTTTCCAGGGTAGACTATGAGCGCATCAAGGCCGTTGGTCCTGACCGGGCGGCGTCCGAGTGGTTGCTGAGGTGCGGCGCCAAGGTGCGCTTCCTGGGTTTGGATCATTGGCACGGGGACTACAACGTGCTACCCACCGGGCCCCTGGGGCGCTTCAAGATCCAGGCCATCGACGCCACCGACTCATGCATCATGTACCGAGGCTTCGACCATCTTGGTTTGGAAAAATCCACAATATACAGATCGTATGTCATATGTCGTATAAAAATTGCCATTCAAGGACGGCCCAAAACTGCTGAACAGCAAACCGCCGCTCCTTCCTTGACGCCATTGTGTTGCATATGTGCAGAGGGTTTGCAGCACGTGGAGGAGGTGAAACTGCGCAAGTGCATCTACATTGAGGACGCGTGCTTGGAGCGGCTCGGCTCACTGGAGAACCTGCAGGAGAGCGTCTTCATCATGGAGGTGGTGTCGTGTGGGAATGTCACCGACAAGGGCGTCATCGCTCTGCACAAACTCAGGCTGGTCTTTTATTTTATTTTATTTATTTATTTATTTTTTATTTTCCATTTTGTAATTAAAAAAAGTTCTACATTTTTTATAATTTCTACTTTGTAAAAATAAAAGATTAATTAAATCTATATTAGATTTATTTTTAAATGAAATACATTTTGTAGTACAATTTTAGTAAAAAAAAAAAATTATAATTTTAATAATTTAATTATTTGTTCTAGTGGAAAAATAATTTTAGTGTATTTTATTTCATTTAAGTCAATTTGTTAAAAAAAAATAATTCACTTATTTTTAAATTGTGTAGTAAGGCAAGTTTTAATTTGCTGTGCATTTTTTTTTTTTTTTTTGTAGGAATCTGGAGTACCTGTTCCTCAGCGACCTGCCTGGCGTCAAAGACAAACAAACCACGGTGGAACGTTTAAAGACGGCACTCCCGCGCCTCGATCTTCACGTGGACTTGGACTAAAACAAAACAAAACAAAGCAAACAAGAAAGCACTTTACTATTGACGCCAGTTTATTTGACATCAACATTGGTCATGTTAGCTTTACGCCGCCGAGGCTCCTTTATGCTTCTCCACAAACATGAATACCTGTTTTCTTCCAGGTTGCCATTTTGAGTCTACATTTTTTTTTTTTTTTTTTTTTTGGGCCGTGGTTTTTTTCTTGACATGTTTTTAGCTGCTTAGCATATCTGTTCATAAGGTTGAATAAACCAAAATCCAAGTACATTCACATTCGCGTCATTGAATACTCTAAATTGTTCTTGGTTGTTTGTCAAAATGTGCTAAAATGGTAATCAAGCCACTGTTTCGAAAGCGAGATAGCAAAATTGCCTAGTTCATTCAAAAAAAAAAAAAAAAAAAAAAAAAAAAAAACAAACAAACAAAACGGTTTCAGAAATGATTAAAAAAAAAACGTTTTCAGAAATGATTAAAAAAAAATAAATACAAAAAAAAAAAAAAAAAAAAAAAAACTAACTAAAGAGATTCCAGTGACGTCAATTCAACCTTCGCAGCTAACGGAGCTAGCAATGGGAAAGGATGATTTTGGGTCTCGACACTGCCCCCGCACCACAGGTTCTAAGTGGTACTGCAACATTTGATCCATAGCTAACAGTCCATAAAAGGAGCCTTCAATTGGGGCGCTCATATTTTAATGATTAATTTGGCATTCCCACAACGAGACGGCTGCGAACGTCCATAGCACCAAGGTGGGGGATCATTTCAACTTAAGTGCTGATTTCAATAAATAAGTTGTCCTACTTGACTTGCAGTGCAGAAGATTTGGCAAAACCTTCCATGTCGTTTACGAGCGGAGCGCCGAGTCACATGACGTGACGCTCCTTGTCGTTCATCATCTAGCTAACGTTTGAAAAGCATAATAATATGACAAAAAGTCACAGACAAAATGCTGCAGCGCTTTGTGTCACTTCCTGAGTCCTGTTGATGAGCTTCTAGATGTTAGGCAGGTGGTAGTTGAACTTGCTGAGGTTGTTGTGGTAGTACTTCCTGGTATCCGGAGCAGGGAAGATGCTGCTGCCCGTCAACTGAGGCAAACACTGACAACCACAAACCACAATAGCATCAACGTCATGCTCGTGAAGCAACGTCACATGATAGAGTGATGACTTCAAGGCTCATATTTTAGTTAAAAAAAAACATTATTTCTATTTCATTACAGTAAAAATGATATATTTTAGTAATGTTTTGAGTAAAAATATTTTATATACATTTTTAATTTTACTACAGATTATTTGTATTAATGTTTATTTTATATTAAAACATTTAATTTTACTAAGTAAAGAATAAAATGAAAAATATTTTATATTAAAACATTTAATTTTACTAAGAAAGTAAAGAATACAAAAAATGTTATAATAGCACCATTTTTATTATAATAAAATTATAATCAAATTTTATTGAGTAATAAAAACTTGTGTTTTAGTACTTAAAAAGTGTTTTAGTAAAAAAAAAGTTTATTTTCAGAAAAAAGTATTTAGTATGTTTTCTTTGAGTGAAAACTAGTTTTTAGTACAATTTTAAGGGAGTAAACAATACAATAAATAAATTTGCTTCTAATAGTAATATTTTTATTGATTAATGAAATACTGAGTAATAAAAATGTGCATTTTAGTATTTTAAAAAAATGTTTATTTTCAGAAAAACAAGTACTTTAGTCTTTTTTTTTTTCTTTGAGTAAAAAATACTTGGTAATTTTTTTTTAATCCACAAATATTTTACAAACATTTTTTTGTACCACACAAAGTAATATTTCTCATTTTATGTTATTAAAACATTTAATTCTAGTATACTCTTGATTTAGTTTTAGTAGAAAAAAACCCCAAATTTTTATTTTATTGTTGAGGCATTGTACTAAAGCAATATTGTGAATGTTTTCTTTTGATGGGAGTAATATTTTGCACGTAGTTTCGGTCAAATATATTGTACATGAGCAATATCTCCTCTTTATCTTTTGATGAAGAGCGTGACTCACCCCGGTGGCCAGGTGTTTGCGCGGCAGGCGGGTCCTCCTGTTGCCGTGGCGATCGTGACCCGCGTTTCCCTGGTTTTTGTGTCGCAGACTGTCAAAGTAAGGATGCTGCAGCAGCTGCTCGCACGGAAGACGCTCGCTCGGGTTCATACGAAGGCAAGCCTGACGACGTCATCAAGAAGAATTTGATGTATTATTACTATCGTTTGGTTGACTTGAAGGATTAAAAGCAAAACACACATAAACAATAGGTTATTCCTATTTTATGTATTCCTCGCACTGTTTTGACATGCATCGCCTTTCCGATTCACATAATACCAATTTCAACATCTTGAAATAATTCACGTCATTGGAGTTAAGATTTTTCTCCTTCCAAATATTTAGTTTGTCAAAAATTCAGTATTTTTTTTTTTACCCACAAATTCGTTCAGCATTTCAGCCTTCATGCGCAATTTCTCCTGATATTGCAAATGTCTAGTTAAAAGCATTTTAGGTACACTCAAGCGAGACCATCCAAAACAAAGTAAGCAATCCATCCAATAAATCATACAAAAACATATTAACTCATTTGCTCCCAAAAACGTATAAATACATCCCATTTTAAATGTTTTAAGTGTCCCAAAGACGTATTTATATGTTGTTGTTTTTTATGCTAGAGCATACAGAAGGCTTTGATGCAGCCTCTCAACTGCAAAGAACGGTTGAAGAAATGGTAGTTATTACACAAACGGCCAGCAGGTGGCAGCAGAACAAAGAGACCAACCAGGGCCATGTTGAAAAAACGCTCAATTAAACACAATTCTAAATAGTTTGTGAATGATGATGAAACTTAGCTATATTCTAATGCTAATCGCTGCTAAACGGATACAGATAGAAATATATTGTTTTTTCCTGATGAAAGAAGATCTTTCTTTTACATATTTTTATAGCAATAGAACACAATATTCTGTGGGCCTTCCAAAATCAGTCAAAATCCAGTAAAACAGCCGGAATTAAGGGGATTGCTTCAGTCAAAATGACTGGAAGTGGACTGAGTTTAAAGCGTACCCAAAATCAATTGATTAAGCAATCAAATCTACACATGCATTTAAGTGCTAATGTTGCCACTACCTTCATGAGACCGAGCGTTTGGTGGGAGAGGTTTGGATATTTCAGCTCCAGAGGTTCCTAATAAGAGGGGCACAAAAAAATAGAAAGTTGCGAATGTGTTCAAACTTGTCACAGAGACAAATTGCGCAATCCAATGTGAAGGAGTTTTAATGGGGCTCGGACCATCTGTTGAGGTTCCGGGATGGAGAGGCCGTGGAAGAACTGATTGGTGCTGAAAACCTGCTGATGGCGACAGATCAGATCTCCTATTGTACACACAAGAACAAAAATTAATATTTGAAAAAAACATTTTTTCACATGTGTCAATTTCTAACCCTGGATGGATCTTTATTTAGAGATTTCGTAAGAGTGCAAAGCTGACCGAGGGTTTTGCGGATCAGGTAGAGCTGATCCATGTCGGACTTGCCGGGCCACAGCGGAACGCCGGAGAGGAGCTCGGCGAAGACGCAGCCGACGGCCCACACGTCCACGGGGGGGCCGTACTGCGTGTCCCCCACCAGCAGCTCAGGGGCGCGGTACCAGCGCGTGGCCACGTAGTCCGTGTACGTGTCACACGGCCCCGCTACGAAGGAACAAACGCAGAATTCAGTCTCATTTTGTTTCTGCTTTCATAAGCAATTATTGAGTCAAATAAATACAAAATTAAATTATTTCAGTGTTCCCTCGTTTATCGCGGGTTCATCTTTCGCAACCTCGCTGTTTCGCGGATTTTTTTACAGTTTCCTTTTTTCTTTCTTTCTTTTTTTTCTATAACAGCATGCTTTTTGCTTTATTTATTTTTTGTCTTAGCGCAGCCGTATCTCTCAAATCTTACGTCCGACCTGGGACATATAAAATTATTCAATTAAAACAAAAACAAACTTTTCATGGAAAAAAAATGAATGTATATGAAAAAGAGAACATAAAGGATGAATGAAAAAGCATTTATAATAAAGTAAAAATCATACCAAAACAAAAAAAACAAATGAAAAAATAGATGTAATTTACAGGATTTTATCGCAGGTAGTTTTTGGAACGTAACACCTGTGATAAATGAGGGAACACTGTACAGCAGATGTGTGTTAAAAAAAAAAAAAAAAAATCATTTTACTAATGGTGATATTTTTCATTTTATTATTTATAATCTAAATTTCTAAAATGTAGACAAAACATACATTTCCACTTTGTTGTGTATGACAGTGATGTAAAATAGTTATTTTTTAATAATGAAACAGTACTTATTTTGTTAAAAATCAATGGAATTACAATTGACAATTTTTGAATAAAATGAATCAATTGTTTATTTTCTATTAATTATTTAATATTCCTAGTAGTGCATTTATGTTTTTTTTAATTTTAAAATCAATAAGCCAATTATTTAATAAGATAATGGAATAAAACATAGAAAATTAATAACTGCATAATAAGACCATATAAAAAAAAAAGCCAATTGTTTATCTTACAAATCTTTTCTATTAATTATTATTTATTATCTGCGATTGGCTGGCAACCAGTTCAGGGTGTACCCTGCCTACAGCCCAAAGCCAGCTTGGATAGGCTCCAGCACCCATCGCGACCCTTGTGAGGAGCAAGCGGTTAAGAAAATGGATGGATGGAAATTATTTAATATTCCTAGTAGTGCGTTAAAAAATATTTATCAATCAATAAACCAATTATTTAATGTGAGAAATGAGAGAAATGTAAGGTCTTGTGACCTGGAGCTTACTGAGAATCCTGGCGAAGCCGAAGTCGCACAGCTTGATGACGTGCTGTTTGGTGATGAGAATGTTTTCGGGCTTCACGTCTCTGTGGATACACTGGCCGGGCCCCATCAGAGAACGCATGTAAAAAAAAATAAATAAAAAAAAAAAATAAATAAAAAAGGGGACCCGGGGGTCAGCGGGCGGCGTGTTTGTGCCGCCGGGCCCAGGAGGGGTGGGGGAAGGAATGCTTGTTAAAAAAAAAAAAAAAAAAAAAAAGCGGTGACGCAACAACGTGTGAAAGCGCGCTTACTCACGTTGTGCTTGTGGCAAAAGTTGACGGCTTGAAGAGTCTGCCACGTGATGCTCTTCACCAGATGTTCAGGAACGCTGCACACAATAACAAACATTTTCAGCAACGTCATACGATACGTCGATATAAAAAGTCTACACACCCCTGTTCAGATGCAGTATTTGGGATATTTGGAATATGGGAAAAGGAAAAATAACTTCAAAACTTTTTCCCACAATTTATTTGTCATATACCCTGCAAAACTCGGGACAAATTAGAAATAAACACCAGCGATAATTTGGTTGCAAAAGTGTGCACACCCCGAATTAGTGGGCATGCCATTGTGTTCAGAATGAAGTCAAGGTGGAGCGAATTATGAACAGTTCCAATTAGAAGTCAGCGTCAGCGTAAGAAAGCAAAACGCAAGGAGGAAAAAAAAATCTGGAAAAGTCGGCGAGAACAGCTGAACTTTATTTGGGGCAAAGCAGACACTTTAAATGGTTCCAAGTGTGTGATGATGACTCCCATTTAATAAGTTTGAATGTGACTGGTTCATTCTTAACATAAAACATTAAAAAAAAAAAAAGTGCAGTGCATATAAAATCTAAACACGCCAGTTGAAATGCAAGTTTTTTTTTTATATTTAAAACAAAAAAAAAAGCACCAAGATAAATAATTTCAAAACCTTTTTTTCATGATTAATATAGTCTAAAATTTGTATTAATGATTAAATAAATGTATTATTATTATTATTATTAATTGAATTTCACATTATATTTTACTTATGTTTGTATTTTATTCTAATTAAAATTATATTTTAGTATTTTTTTTATTTTACAAAAAATGCTTTTATTTTACCAAAATATTAATTTTATTTTAGTGATAAAATTGGCAGAGTATGAATCTAATGTTATGTTTGTTTTTATTTTATTTATTTATGTATTTATTTATTTTTAACTTCTATTAATTTTTCTTCAATTAACCCCAAAACCAATTTAGTCTGAGTGAATAAATGGGCGGAAAATGACGTCACAGTATAATTTTTCAATTTTAAGCTACATTATTAGTAACATTGCATTGCCAGAAGATCACGGCATCCAATCAGAGACCACGATATCCACTCACAACCACTCGGGTCTGCTGCGCCGTCTCCGCCGCCGCCACGTTGACCGAATATGGATTTATTGCCGCGCTCCGCACGCAGCTGTGTAGGCTCACGGGCAGCCATCTTTTCAGGGTCGCCACGGAGACGCCCACCACGTGACGCGCAATTCACAACAAGATCCGCCTCCTCCCGAACAGGCAGCTGACGGCGCCCCATCGGCACAGAGCGTCACCGCAAACATTCCCGTGGGGAGGGTCAGCTTCCCCGGGAGACCGCCAACAACAAAAGGTGGGAACATACAGTATGTCCCGGGGAGATAATCCTAATGTACACAGCACGGCTCCGCCACGGAGCTGTTGCCGCCATGCTACGCCGCTCGTTAGCGGGCTAGCACAAAATACACCTGAGAAAAATAGTCATCATCGTATCAAAAGAAAAGAAATACTGACTTTTAAGAGGATAAACTTGTCACTGACTTCGAATGGCCATAATGTGGTGTCCCACAAGGGTCAGTCCTTGCACCCCTTTTGTTCAGTCTGTATACGTTACAAATGCGCCAATAAGCGCAAAAATGTTGGCTATCATGGTTATGCAACTATATTTGTCAATGTGCTCAGATTACAATTTCAACTCATGTGTTACTGTCAGGGGTGAGAATGCGGTGTGCGTGACGCTGACCCTCGGGGGTGTCGGTCCAGCTCATGGAGCACCGTGTGGTCGCAGTACTCGAACACCAAGTGAAGCTTCCTCTTGCGGCGGAACACCTCGATCAGATTCACCAGGTTGCTGTGTTTCAGTTGCTGCATGGGGGTGCGTGTGCACACAGAGACAGAGAAGTGAGCGAGAGTCCTGTAGTAAGACGTCCACCTTCCGTTCCTACCACTAAATCCAAAGTGTTAATGGGCGGCCATAAAGCTGGCGTCGCCCCCGGCAACAGCCCCGACTCCCCCTAAGACCCCATACCAGTCCAGGGTCCTGCCGTATTTATGGTCTGCCACTCCCACCCGCCACCGCATGACTAATTAAGTAGAGCGGCTGACACTTGGACTCAATCCGAGGCGGCGGGCACGCTTCCAAACTGGAGAGCCCAACTGGGATTCCAGATCACACTCGCTTTGCACCAACATGTATTTATTTAAAAAAAAAGAAAAAAAAAGTCACTTATGCATTACTTAAATAAAATATACATTTGGAAAGATTATATTTATACTGATAATTTTGCGCAATGGACATAAAAAATTATTTTTTTTTAAACGATAGAACAAATTATTAAATGAAGCGAAATGAATAAATATTTGCTTTGAAAAATAGGTTTTGCAATTTTCAGTATTTTTAATTTCTCTCATAATTTAGATATTTCACTTTTTTTTTTAATATGTCATTCAGGACTGTCTGAGAAAATTAGAATAATAATAAAAGTAAATAAATAATAAATAAAAAGTGATAAAGTCCATCATTTTCTGTAATGCAATTAAATAAGCAGAAATGCCATATATTCTGGATTCAATACAAATCAACTGAAATATTGCAAGCCTTTTATTGTTTTAGTATTGCTGATTATGGCTTTTTTTTTTTCCCTTGGTCTGAGGAAATATTCTAATAATTTGAGATACGATATTTGAGTTTTCTTTATTAAGCTGTCAGCCATAATCAGCAATATTAAAATAATAAAAGGCTTGCAATATTTCAGTTAATTTGTAATGAATCCAGAATGTATGGCATTTTGCTTATTTAATTCCATTACAGAAAATAATGGACTTCATCACAATATTAACATTTTCTGAGACAGTCCTGTATATACCAAATATTACTAAAACATGATTAAAAGGGGGGGGGGGGGGGGGGTAGCACCAAGTACAAGTGTTTCATTTTTAATAGTATTTTATTTATGAATCAATCAAAAAATACTAATGGCACCTGGCAACAAAAACTGAGGCAAAACTTAGTGATTTTACATTCATCGTTTAGATCACCCCCCCCTCCCTCCCCCCATTTAAATGGCATTTTCTTTGAACGTTATCTATTTATTAATCTACCGATCTCAGTTTACTAAAATAAAGGTATTTACTTGCGTATCAAAATATGTTAGGATGCCAATCTTTTTTCTGAAAATATTTACAATTTAAATGATAAATTAAATGGCAAGTTAAACTCCAACCCCAAAAATCTTTACAATAATATCTTCTACGCCCCTCCTCCCATTAGCCTATACTTTTCTGCGCCGGAGAAATTTTAAGCAAGCAGCACAATCCAGCCGTTTTTTGTCCATCTCCGGGGACGGCCATTTTGCCCCTTGCTGTCGACTGAAAATGACAACACAGTTAACCAATCACAGCTCACCTGTTTTCTGAAGCTGAGGAATGATTGGCTGTGACTTGAGCAACTGTGATATTGTCAGTCGACAGCTACTGGCAAAATGGCCACCCTCTGAGATAGATTTATAAAAAAAAAAAAAACGGGTGAATTTTGCTCGTTAACTTATATTCCACAAACGCAATATGAATCCTTATATGTTGTTTAGACTAGTGGAGCACATACAACATATTCTTGTAAAGGAAATCTTTGGGTTGACTTCACCTTTAAGATTTTTTTCCAAATATTAAAAACATATTTAGTTACTTATAATACAACATTTTTTGTGCATATATTTGTTTTCGCTTTACTTGTCTAAAAACCACTTACTTGACACTCCATTAGGAACATCATCCACTTATATTTGAATTTTTGCATTGAACGTCAATGAATTGTAGCTGGTCAAGTCTTGTTAAATGCTGAAAGACGATGCTGAAATGAGAATTATGCGTGTGTTCCGACCTTGAGCATCCTGATCTCCCTGAGCGCGATCTTCCTGATGGTGGGGTCGTCCTCGGATTCCACAAACTTCTTGATGGCGACAATCTGTCCCGAGTTTCTGTTGCGGCATTTGAAGACTACACCGTACGAACCCTCGCCGATCTTGCCCATCTTCTCGTACTTGTCCATCCTTTGATGCAAAACATCCACAAAAAAAGAAGAAAAAAAAAAAGTCTTTGGGACACAGAAGAAGACAATTAATAATATTCCGAAAACAAAATTATTAACATATTATTTGAATAATAAAGTTGTATTATGAGAAAATAGTCTTAATCTTTATGAAAATAAATCGACGTAATTTTACAAATTTCAATGTTGAGAATAGCTGTAATTTTACAAAAATCAAGTGGGACCATTGTGGCAAAAAGGCATAATTTTCCCACCAAAAAAGCTCTAATTACGTGAAAAAGTTAAATTTTTATGGAAAAAATAAAAATAAATAAATAAAAGTTGTCTCACAAGAAAATAGTCGGCATTTTACAAAAAAATAGTTTATTGCAAACAATGTAATAACATGAATACAAATTGCTCTGTTACGGTGAAAAATATTCACCATACATAATACATCAAAACGATAGTGGTAATTTTCTAAATTTCTTAATACAAGTAAAAACAAGTTGTATTGTTTCCCAGACAAGTTTGCAGTTGTAATTTTATAAAAAAAAAAAAAAGTTAAGTGAAAGAGGGCGACAAAGAGAGAGCGTGAAAAAAAGTAGTAAAGTGTAAAGTCAAAGCGGAGTACTGTAAAACTAAAAATGTCCCTCAAGGAGCTGCAAAACAAACCAAAAAAAATCTCAGGGTTTTGTGGCCGACCACTCAAGACGCTGGTAGACATCAACAAAATAAAAGGACTTTCAATAAAACACCTATAAAAAAAATATTACAGCTTAAAGATGAAAACACAGCATCACTTACTCTTTTGGAGGTGATGAAGACAAAAAAAAAATCTCCTGAGATGTTTTGTTGGAGTGAAACTCAAGAGGCTTCCTCCTCTTTGAGGCTCAGATGTGATGTGTGGAGGGGAGAAAAAAAAAAAAAAAACCTCGCTAACATCACACGCACATCTTTACATGACCCACAACCACTCGCACCTTCACAATAAAACACACTTCCTTTGCACATTCAAATTCACTAAAAATGCTACAGTAGTAATAAAGATCACACTGATAGCTCAACATTTACCATGTGTCAAATTAAGTGTATGGTCCATGAGACAAAAGCCATGACATACAATGGTTGAAACTCAAGTTCAAATTCACAAAATTTATGTTATTTGATGTTGTTGATGTTCGAGAGGAAATTCAACTAATTTTAATTTCACAAAACATATCATGTGTCAAGTATGACTGTCAAGAGGACAAAGTATACATCAAGAACACAATTGTCTTTTACTTTGAAGGCGAGGGCGCTACCTTTATCGTCACCGCCCTTAACACGCCCACATTGACACATCTTCCCGGTCTACGAGCCAGTCGTCGTAGCAACAGCCACGGAGGGGAAAAGAAAAGACTCGGTGGATTTGTCTGCCTTAAAGCTGCAACAAAGAAGACATTTAAAAGCAGTTACAGACAAAACGGCAAATAAAACTAAACGACTAGTTTGTACCTTTTATATGCCGTGGTAGTTGGGCCTTCCTGCTTGGAGGAGGTTGATTTGCGCATATTCCAAAAGGTCGTGTCACACACAGAGACCAATTAATGCTTCTCGGGGGCTTTGGCAGAAGAGTGGCAGCTTAAACGGGGGAATTGACGGAAACTAATACCCACACGTCGGGCTCATCAACATTCACACACAAAATAATAGCATGTTGACAGATGATTTGTTTAAAAACAGCACACCGGCGACAATTTTCCTGGCGAAAGAACTCAAAATGGAACGATTTTGCCTTTAAGGACAGAACAAGAGATTAATCAGTTGTTTAACAATTTGCCTGTTGAAACTTATTTAAATTAAACCCCAAAAGATGATAAACCAAGTTGACAAAAGATGAAAACAAAGGAAGTTTTCGCCACTATTGTAGTTAGTTTTAGTTTGCCAACTATAAAATGCACTTTCAAGTATTTTTTTTTTTTTAAGCAAACTTGTTTTTATTTTGTTTTGCTATCGAAAATGTTTTTCAATTTTAGTTTATTTCCTCAGTTTCCAATAAGTGTAATAATCTTGTTGGGTCCATGCTTTCAAAATGCATACTTTTTTCCCCAGTGAGAGGTTTCAACATGCATACCAAATATGTAAACACCATGTCAACAGATTTGTTTTTTTTTATTTAAAAAAACAAAACAAAAAACAAAAAAAAAAACAGTATAGATAAAAACATTTTGCAAAGGGAATGCAAAGATGTTGACAGAAGCAAGCCATCCCTCATTTTGTCCTTTTAAATTACACAAAAAAAAGTGCTTACACGGTGCAAATAAGAAGTTAAAAGTCTATAAATGAGTAAAGGGGTAACTTATTTGTACATTATATTCAAGGTTTTAAAAAGGATGGATGCGCAACTATGTTACAACACAAGAAGAACCCAAAAAGCTGCTCGGAAGGCTGCTGGTTATTAGGTAGTCCGACATACCCGAGGTTAACGTTAATATTAATAATAATAAATATTGTTTAAATAACGCACGTGTGGCTCAGGTGGTTGTGTTGCTCTGCTAGAGGTGGCTCGCAGAAGCTCCAAGCCTCGGGGCGCTAAAATCTCCCAAAAAGATACTCACCAGCTTTTAATGGCACTTATGATTCCTCCAAATAGGCGGATGTAAATGTACAGAATTAAAAAAAAGAAAAGAAAAAAGAAAAGGAAAAAAAGAAAAAAAAAGTTCTTATTGGTGACCTTATGCTGGTAACCTTCCTTGTGAGCAGCTGGTTAGCTCAAAGGAAACACAACATGCCATGAAGGAAAAGTTCCTCTTATGTAAAAAGTCTCTCTGGTTCCACCTGGTGGATCAGTAACTGTTCTCATGACCTGCCAGAATGTAGAGGTTGCTCAGCGCCGTCGGGTTGTCTGTTGGCCGGCTTTCCAGAACCACCACCCTGAAGGAAAGGGGGAAAAAAAACTGGTGAAGAACACAAAGAGGGCAAAATCGACCCAAGAAAATCCCGCCTTCTGAACTAATGCCAGGTGCCCATTTCCACCCCGCAAAGTTAGCTGTCACTGCGCCGTGAGAAATATGCGAAGAGGAAACAGGGTCCAAAGTTGACCGGGAAATTTTCTGCCATTCTGTGGTAGTGTCAGAAGCACCTTTCCAGTTTACAAAACCTGTTTTTCACCATGTCCCTGTTCTGTATGAAGACAGAAATAAGGGTACAAATACAGTATCAACCTGGCGACTGTTGAACTTCTAAGGCATGATCAGAAGGCCCTTTTGACCCATCAAAATAATCTTTTTCCTTGCCTCACTGTTCCGTGTGAAAGGCACAGACACAAAACATTCTCAGTAATTTATGCCATCATGAGTTAGTATCAGAGGTCCCTTTCAAGAGTGCCCATTCAAAGCTTCCTCCACTGTGTCACTATTCTGTGTGAAAGGTACTAAGAGGAGTAGTGGGACCAAGGCAACCTAGTAATTTTCTATTTCAGTTTAAAAACCGCTACTGACTGTAAAAGGCAGTTTTTCTGTCCTTTATCCTGTGTGAATAAACCGCACTGAGGCTCTATGGCGGTGGAGTTTGTTCATTCTCTCAAGCCCCTTCCATCCATCCATCATTTTCGCCATGTTCTGTGTTGTTCTGTGAGAAAAGCAGCGAGATGGAATAGAAGAACCAAGGCGACCTGGCAAATTTCCGTCTCCGGAGATAATGTCAAGACATCGTGTCCCTTGCACACAGACACTGTTGGGTTATAATCCTTAACTGGGTTCTCCTGCCCTGTTTGCCACTATTTGGTGCATGTGGTCAGCAGGGAGTTATCAAAGGGTTCGCCTTCAGGTGGTATGAAGGCGAACTGGGAAACTACAGTCCGCCAGATGAAATTACAGAGCAGGCATGAAGACACGCTCATCGGCAGCTGGCGCGGGTTTAAAAAGAAAAAGAAAAGAAAAAAAACTGACTGGTACTACCAACCTGTCAGATCCGAGGAGGCGGAAAACTCTGCTCGGGTCGGAGATCTCCTGCGTTACCTGTGAATGAACACAAAAGACTGTAATAGCTCTTACAATACTTGATCCTTTTCTATTTTTTTTTTTTAAATTACTGAGCAACTTGTTAATTGTTAGTATAATTTTGTGAAATTGTCATAGTAAAGACACTTGAGACTACAAGTCAGAGTTCACTAAGTTAGCAACTCTCACTGAAGTAGATAAATAAAACGAAAGCTACGACTGTAACTACGGTTCTACGAGTCCCGGACGACCGCCAGAAGGCGGTGCTTTAAGCACTGACAGGACGCCCTGGCTGTCGGGAGAGACGAAATAGAACGAAAGTTACGACTAACTACGGTACTATGAGTCCCGGACGACCGCCAGGGCGTCCTGTCAGTGCTTAAAGCACCACCTTCTGGCGGTCGGGAGGGACGAAATAGAACTGTTTTTTATATGAACATGGTTCAGTTGCCTTTATTTTTGCGTAAGCCGAATCTATATGATCAAAACATATAATAAAAAAATAAGTTAGTTTATTGTAATACAGATTATTTATTTGACTTTGAAAAGTTCTCATAAAATCGCAATCACAATATTGAGGAAAATGATGCAATAGTTCAGCCATTGTTCCCAGTGAAAGTTTCCGTCAAATTCACGCTAAAAACTTGGTCAAAATTGAAGAAGGTGGTGCCATTTTGTACAAGAGCAAAATCTAAATCTGAACAAAATGTCAAGTGTAAGTTCGCCTTTGGGGGAGGTCGTAGCTGTTGAGTGTCTCCATGGAACGTTACGCTCCATCTTGCGTGTCCGCACCGTGTAGCCCGACACTGTGCATGTAAAAGATGTGCTGGCCGACGCGAGGCAGAATAGGCGACACCTGCGAGGTGTTAAGCGCTCGGCTCAGACGAGGAGGGAGACGTGATACGGGTCTCGTGTGTTGACGGTGGCGGCCCGGCGGAACAAATGTCCATCGAGGCGCCGCTCACCCGTGAAGGAAGCATACCCACACAAAAGCTGAATTATTCAAAGCCGCTCACTGTTGTGTTTATGGCGACGTATTAATTTTGCATGCCCGTTGACATTTAAGGAAAAAAATAATCCAGATGGCGGCCAAGCCACTGCTGGTATCGTGTTCCATCAAAACAAAATACTTCACCTCACGGTGATCTCTTGAACTTTTATTGTGTGAGTGAGACCAACTAGTGATCAGGTTCACACTGATGACAAGTTCATTACCCGCCGTGCATAAAAAGTCACCTGTCTTACCAGGAATCAACAACACTAATTAAAAGGACACATTGACTGTTGTCAGGTGAGTGTGTGTTTTTACCTCGTTCGATCTGAAGCTCTTGCCCTGCATGCCGTGCTTCCAGAAGGCCAGAACGCTGTCCTGCAGGCACACTGCAAGGACAAAAGAGGATGCTTGTTGACTAGGTTAAACAGACAGTTTACTGTTAGCAGGCTACGCGCTTGAAAAACAATCAGGCCCACTTTAAAATAAATAAATAAAAAAAAAAAAGAGGCGCCAAGTAAAATCTTACCAACAGATCCGATGCCAAAGTCGAAACTGAGCTCGGACGCCAGCTTCTTGTTGGACTTCAATTTGCCTTGAAGGTTAACAATCTTCAAGTTTTCTGTGTGCACACAAATCAGATCCAATTGGTCGAATTTTAGACTTCTCATGGATTGATGGATGACAACAGGTTCCACTTACGGTCCAAACACACCAGCACAGTGTCTCTCTCCAGCTGCGTGACATGAATGGCATCTACCTGCTGATTACCTGCGAGTAGAGATGAAATGGTGTCAAAGCTGCAACATTGGAAACACTGGGTCACTCTCTTAAAGCGTCAGAACAAATGACCCCAAATATGGTATTAACAATAACTGAAGCGAGAAAAAACAAAACTAAACTGGATAGAATTGAACATTTCCTTTTTTACAGACAAACTATTAGCTGTTAGAAAGCTGCAGTTTGTTTACATTCAAACACAGTTTGTAGCAAACGTGAGCGACGTCAATCACATGATTACGATTTCAGTTTCCTGACCATAGACAGAAAACAAAACAGAAAAGTCAAATTTCCTCCCCACGCACAAGTGAGGTATGAAGGACTTACTGGTTCCCATCTCTGTGAACCAGGAAGAGCAGGAGTTGAGGTTGATGGTTTCGAAGCGCACCACCTGGCCGGGCTCGGCGCCTTGGCTGATGGCCACGCACAGCAGCGGGTACTCCTGCTCGGGCACCACCAGCATCTCGAACACTTTCAATGGGCTGGGAAGTGGGAAGTCAAAGTGCTGCCGTTGGGGGACATGTGACACGTGTTAGAGTTGATGGGCCACGCAGGTCATTTCACATGACGGGAAACTCACCTTGATGAGCATAAACCTCTGCATGGGCTCGTACCACTGCAGGAGGACAATGCCGGACTGCAGCGCGCCACACAGGTATTTGTGGCCTGTGTACGGGTTCCTCACTGTAAAGTAAAAATACTTTGTGTTACTGTACTTGAACATAATTATCAGGCACATGTACCCGAGTATTCTTTTCTGACGAATCCCTACATTTGAAAACAAATTTCAGTATTTTCAATTCTTTCTTTTGTCAAAATAGCTTGTTGCATTTTTTCAGCCTCCACTTATGATTTCTCTGTTCCAGACTTGATAGGCATGGGCTCAAACTTGAGGCCCGGGGGCCAGATCTGGGCCATCGCATGTTTTGACGTGGCCTGCCAAAGCAAAACATGTGTCGACATTCACGATTCAACCATAATCTGTACCAAAATGGAAAATTATCACTTAATAAGATTGATATAGCAAGCAGTGTTTGCTGCAAACCACTTTTAAAAAAATAAATAAACTCAACGAGAGTTGAATAAACAATTTTTATTTATAGTACTTTCAATTTAACACCCATTATTTATACGTTTTTTTTTTGTGTATATAACAATACGAGGTGATTATACACTGCAATATAACCCATGACAAAGACGTTGTTTTTGACATGATCTTGTGTCTACTGGTATATTTTTCTTCTATGTAGGAGCACAAGTTAGTAAATATAAAAGGGAAACTATTTAGTATGCAGAGTTCTCCTTTTTCCCCATTCTGACAGGTTATTGCATGTAATTGAAAAAAATAATCATATGTAAGTACACTCAGAGTCTGTATCTTTTTACTTCAGTACAAAGTATTATGTTTACAGAAATACAGTTTGAATAATTTTGCCACAAATTAAATAAATAAAACCACTAATTGTGCAAGGGGGGGTGTTGGGGACTCACCGATGCAGCACTTGTGACAACCCTTTGTGTCAGGGATCTTGGTCGTCAAGGCGAACCTCCTAAGGGGACAAAATAGGTCTCTGTCAGCCCTGCTGAAAAGAGACCATGACGTCGTGAATCGGGCGGAGCTGAACAAAGCTTCCACTTCAGTGCGAGCGCGCTCATTTTTCACACAAGCAGCAGAGGAGCACAATAAGGTACCAACCATTTTGTAGTGGAACTTTGAAAAGCTGAATGCCAACTTGTGGCAAAACAGAATTTGCCCACCGGAAATAAAAAAAATAATAAAAAATCCATCTGTGCCAGGCTCAAAACATCTCCATAAGAAAACCTTTATTGACTGCACAGACAGTGTTTTAAAGAGAACATAATGTGCAAAAAAATCAATTGGGGATATGGAATTTGTGACAGCATTTCCTTGGCAGAGGTACAAAGGATTACGCAGCAAAGGTTGCACAGATATCACCTTGGCAGAATCTTGTCCGGGAAGCGGTGCGTCTGGAGCTGAGCGGCCAAGCCGGGTTTCTTCAGCTGCTCAAAGAGCCCAATGAGGTTGTGGGAGTACAGCTGGAAGTTTTTCCCTGCGGCGGGACAATCACAGTCACGTAATGTCAATCAAACAACAGCGGCGGCAGCTTGGATATTTTAGCGAGGTTAGACGTGAGCTGCAGTACATATGTAACGATGGTGTGAAGCGCCATTACCTTCTGATGAAGCCGGTTAGTAGTGTGTCAAGTGAAGCCAGGTGGGAGGAGGGTGGACAGTGTTTAAAAGGACAGAAAGGAGAAGAGAACAGAGGTTAAGCAGGTCCAATACCAAATTATCTCTTACGATTTGTCATCCCATAATCCACATCAAACAAACAGTGAAAAGTGATTCAGCCAAGTTAGGACATTTTGGTTACACGTTAAAAGCAGTATGTAATAATTCCGCTCACGGAATAAAGCTCTGAGCCATTATTGCATCAAAACATTTCAAGACATTTGGTTCGGCTTCTCTACATGCTTCAAAATTGGTAGCATTTGAACGAATTTTCTTGGAGTAAATGGTCATAATAATTTAAAGTGACCACTTCAGACCAAACTGCCAGGCTTCCCGTGTCCTTTTAGGCATGACGGAGGCCTCAGTAGGTGCTACTGTTTTGGTCAGCAATTTCTTAATGTGTAAATGACAGCAACTATGAACTGGAGGGAGAAGGGAGGATAAGCTTGTTTGATTCTAAACCTACCATGTTCTATAAATTTTACAACCACATGAGCGGCAGCAGCCCGCCGATCACACAAAAGCGAAAGGAAAAAAAAAAAAAGTCTATTTTCAGGACGGGCAGTGTTGCCAGATAACGCGGGACAAAAGCAGTGGCGGATGATGACGGTGACGGGTAACGTGGGCCATCGCCACTTACCCGATAAAGACATCAGGTTGTTGTTGATAACGTACAGCCACGTGCACTTCCTGGGGAACAGCTAGGAGGTGACATAAAGATCGTGTATGACCAACATAGCATTGCGACAGTGAAAACAGATCGTATTTAATTACTGAGGCTGGATTTACGCCACATGACACAATTCAATAATTTTGCTCAAGTGGCTCAAATGTGATTATGAGTCAAGCAGATTTGACAGCCTCTTCCATCAGTGGAAAAATGCAACACATATCAGATACGCGCCAATGTGAGTGCAGCCTAAACACACATGGGATTTACATCAGTGCCAGGTTGACGTCATGAAAATACAATGGGAAAGATGCTTTGAGATACACGTGTTTTGAGATACAAGTGTGGTCCTGAAACAAATGAAAACTCATATTTCAAGTCACCACCGTACAGACATTAAGCTCTGATTTGGGAACTTGAACCTGCAGCGTAAATCCAGCCTAAAACTGGATAAGTGGGTTGGACTCCATCTGATTTTTACCTGCTCCATCGTGGCCTCATGCAGCTCGTTCAGATTGAGCGTATAAATGCCATCCTCTGTCCCAAAGATCAGGTACTGGTCTAAGAGGGGAATGTACAGTACACATCATCAGAATGGTGTAAAAAATATCAAGCGGGTGGTCTCCAGAAATTGGACGTTCTACCTAGGGCTGCTCAATTATGAGGAAAATATAATCACAATCATTTTGGTAAATCACAATTAGGACAATCATTTATTTTTTGTTAAAAAACAAGAAAATGTTTAAACGTAAAGTCTATTAAGACAAATGAAATTTTTTGAAACAGAATTATGGATGTTCCTTTTGGATGAAACCAAACTTATTAGTTATTTTCAAATTTGTGCAAAAGTATATTAGTATTAGTATTTTGTAATTGTGGAATGTAATTATTGAAATTGTAATTGAATGTGATGAATTGCACAGCCCTAGTTCTACCTTTGGTGTCCGGATGGATCCAGGACGTAGCACAGTTGATCTTCAGCGGGCACCCATCGAACACTTTGGAGAAACAAGCGCCCATCTGCAAATTTAAAAAAACAAAATAAAGTTAAAAAAAATAAATAAAAAAGAAAGAGAAAAGGACAAATGTATACCATAAGTGCCTCACACTCTGAACAAATACAGTGCTGCTCAGCCACTTGGTAGCAGATGCTGTGGCTGAAAATAACAGATACTGTCTCCTTCAATTTTTATTTTTATTGTATACATTTTGTTTATTTGAGAATTGAAAACTCAAAATCAGTGGGTTAGCATCATATGACTACTGTCGAATTTGTGGCTTGCTGATTACCATGGTGACTGGTGAGAATGACTGCGCAAATGAAGCATTAGCACGTTGTATGTATGAAGTGTCATTGGTCAATGTGTGATGCAATTCACATGAATTCTGGCAGCTCCGAGCTATCTTTGTCATCAATGCACAAGCTTCGGCTGGCTGCAAGCACCATGAATTGAACTGTGACTTTCAGTCAAGTTACGTAACAAACATGGAGATGTTGGAAACATTCCAAGCACACAGTAATGTCACAAACACTTCATGAAGCATCACCATGAATGCAGATTGTTCACTCACCAGCACTTTGGGTGTGGGCGGCAAGCCGTTGATGGCTGGTTTCTAGTGTTGGAGCAGAGGAGACAAAGGGAGACAATAAGCTTCAATTTAGTCTCAAACGCTAATTCTAGTAATCTAGTAAAGCCTCAACAACAATGAAACACGACAGTAATACAAGGATGCACTCTGGAAAGTATTCACAACATTTCACTTTTCCCACATTGTCTTTATATGGTCTTACAGTCTTCTCACCAGTTGACAACTTTGAACACCCCTCCAATCTATTATTTACTCTAAATTATTCTCCTTCTTCAATTGAGTTCAGAAAGTTAAAGTTTTGGAGGGGAGAAAAAGGATGTAACAGAACAAAATGTGGACAAAGATTAACACTTTGGCTGGATGACTACATACGGGAAAATCCTTCTTCAGCTTCCGATGCACCCGGTAGGGCCCTGGCTTGGGACTGTCGCCGTTCATGCTTCCGTCAGAGTCATCGTCTATGGGATTGACACAAAGATATTGGTGTTATGACACGATAAGACAACCGCAGGTCGAAAAACTAAGTCAGCGCTGTCCCTCACCTTTGCATTCACACTTACTGATAGCTTTGTAAAAAGATAAAATAAAGAAAGAAAAAGAAATAATCAATGAAGCTCATTCAATATCAATTTTAAAGGTTTTCTTAGCATTCAAAGGGCAAATCACACATGATAGGACTGGTGCATCTCAATAACCTACTATATAGAATATATTAGAATATTGTGGATAGCATGATTTTCGTTTTGGTAGTTCAACTGAAAAAGTAAAACTATCGTCACTGCACAGAGTGAAATCTTTCATGAATTACTTTTAATACAGTGAAACTCTTGCCAATTGGCAGTTCATAATTCACAAATTATTGGGGTTTTTTTTCCTGTGAAACAAACTTAACCCCACCTATTCACCAAAAAGGCACCTGGTCATATATTTGTACCGAAAACCCCAAAGTCATCATCCCAACAAATTACAAGATTAAGGGACAATCACAATGAAATAATGTATACGAGTTTCATTTG
Source organism: Festucalex cinctus (assembly GCF_051991245.1). Taxonomy (NCBI): domain Eukaryota; kingdom Metazoa; phylum Chordata; class Actinopteri; order Syngnathiformes; family Syngnathidae; genus Festucalex; species Festucalex cinctus. The sequence goes on along the minus strand of NC_135422.1, from coordinate 14,638,904 downwards.
TTGAATTGAATTCCTTCCATATTCTTATTTCACTGATGCATCTGTGCGGACAAACAAGCGCTGCTGTTGTCCTTACCCTGGTCCGAGGCGTGAGAAAGGAGCCCGGGGCTGCTAACGCTGACCGAAAGGTAGTCCGGCGACGAGTTCTCCACCTTGTTGCTGTGATCCGGTGTGCTACGGCGTCGCGCCGCTTGGGCCGGACCATTCTCAGTGTTGGGGAAGCGCCGCACTGTCAGCAAGCGCTCGTCGTTGAGGCCCGCTTCCTCAGACGAGCTGTGCAAGCGGGGCTGCAGGAGAAGAGACCATGGCAATAGTCAAGTCAGGCCAAATCAAGAGTCTCATAGTAGTTGTTCTGAACTTTTGTAAATAAGAAGAACTAACAACACATTTTAACTTGTTTGTTGAATAGTGGTCATTAGCTCCTACCTTTGGGGGCCGAGGAGGAGGATACCCTGGCTTGAGTGTGGATCTGAAATTGGAGGAGGTGAAGAAAAAAAAAATGAGGGCCCTAATCAATGACATTATTTTAATTTACCACACCAGCCACAGTGTTAGGTACACATTTGAATGAGGTCAGACACATTTTGTCAAACAGGTATTAATTAACCAATGTGTTTGTCACTGTGGTTGCAGTTTTAGTTTCAGGTATGCAAGTGTAGCTTTTGGCTTTCCTTTTCTAGCTACATGACGGCAAATGACAACATTGACATCACATATATTTGGTGTCTCGCTCTCATTAAGGTGGTGTGCAAGTTCTACTGCTGCGCCCGGGGATTAAACACGAGCGTTTCCTCACAGTTCCACTTCTTCAAAGGCGTCCTGGAGGTGAGCGACGTGTCCCCTGCAGCAAGTAAACAAGTGAAGCAGAGAGACAGGTTCAGGGATCACTGGTGATGATTAATTAATAAGGGTCAAAACATAAATGCAGCCGGGTGAGGGGAGTCCCGATTTTTTTAGGCGGTAAATGTTACGAAGTAGTCGAGTGATGCCAAGCCTCAAAAATCAGTGCAACGGCAGTATGGACGACTACTAGATCCTTCCCATGGACTTCATGAGTTCTCTTGCCACACAGAGTGCAGATATTCTGAAGTAATGTGTATTTCTCCTCACCTCTTATAGGCAAAACTTTCATTTTTCAAATGCTCAGAACATAAGTTAAAATTGTGTGTAAAATATTTACGGTAAATTGTTTTAACAATTGAATCATCCAATCTTTCGTAATGTTTGTTCAATAAATAAAGAAATTATTCAATCAAATAGAAAATATGTAACATTCTTTTATTGTATAATTTTACTAACCTTATTTGTCATTGTGTACAACAAATCAATTAACCGATATTTAATGAGGCAAATCTTTTTAAACTGCAATTTTTGGAGAAAAAAAATTCAACAAAACTCTTGAAAACTGAAAACTCAAAAATCTTGAAAACTCTTGCCTTGCCTTCCCTTGAATTGTCAACACCAATATACCACAATTTACCGTATTTTGACTAAGGTCTGTTTAACTTTTCCCCGCCAAAGTTTTTTTTTTTTCCCCAAGATTCAAAGTTGTTTATTGAAGCTGTTAAATACATATAAACATTTAAAAAAAAATAACAAATAAATTCAAATAAATTAATCAAGTTAATCATCTAGCGCTATGATGGAAGAAAAAAAAAAAAAAAGATATATGGCATTAAATCAGAATTGGGCAATTAGACTTGCAGTGTCAATCCAGCCTTTTAGTCATCCATAATGTCAGCAATTGTACTGACTTCCCCTGGAAAAAATCAGGAGGGTTGACATCTCTTCTCCTCTTCAAACATTCACCTGATTTCAATTTTACAGTATTCGGGGGGTTTGCAATGACAACACAAGCTGCTTGTGTGCTATTTAACTGGCAAAAAAACACACACCAAAAACTAGCAACTAGGTGGTTTACAAAACAGTGTTGGAGGAGGACAGAGTGATTTATTTGGGAATGAGTAGGTGGGTGAACTAATGGATGCACACTACGGTAGAACACAAGCAACAACAGTGTTAAGTGTTACCGTTGGAACAACTCGTCCTCAACGCTTTTGAGGAGACTCCTTCGGTGAGGGAGGGGAACGAGATGAGAGATGAGACAGGCCAACAGCCAAAAAGAGGGTGGGGAGAGAGATAGAGAGAAAGACAAGCAAAGCAAAAGGGAGACGTGAGAAGGAGCTCGCTTACATAAAATCAAAACATACAGCAGGCGGGCGGGCGGGGGGGGGTCAGGTCATGCTCATTAAGAATCAGTGAGTCAAGCAGTCATGAGTAAAAACATCATCGTGGGGGTGCAAGAGGGAGACAAAGCCAAGTCAAAATAAATAAATAAAAAGGTGTAAACATGAGCAGCTGCCTTGACGATGGTACCAAGGGGCGTACCTGGCTGTTATCCCCCCCTCGGCAAAGGGGCTCCATGGGGACTGGAAGTCATTATCCTTACTCACATCCTGTGGAAAGACACAAGATGATACAGGAGCGCCTCGATACACCTGCACTCCAGCGCCGTTGCGAGCCTTTCAATCCTCACCATTTCCGAATGGGCCTCCGTTTCCTTCCGCAGCGGCGGCTCAAATTGCAACTTGTCGACTGCCAACGACAAGGAAACACTTTTTATTGGTGACTCGCTCGCCTTTGACACAAGAGGGCCTCAGTGGTCAACACCGGCAACTCAAAACTACTCAGTGGATTTAATGATTAATTTGGCCTTCTTATCGACCACACACAAACACACACGGTTGCGGCAATATCCATTTCATTGAGTTCTGTGTAAAAGTCAACAGAGGGGAAAAACATGTCTTCTGTTACAGCAATTTTGCAGGATCTCCGTTTGAAAAACTGAAATAGTGCGTGAAAGTCCACATAGCAATTTTCTGGGTTTTGTGTGAAATTCACAGAAGGATAAATTGCTCAGCCCTAATGTGGAAAGATTGCAGGATCTGAGCGTGACAGAGGCTTTGGGTTCATCTCGAAATCATGACAAGAGCAGGTTGACTATGAACTGACCTAAAAAACTAAAACCATACACTTCATTGAATTATCACGGGGCCCAAAAATTAACCAAATCTCTGGAATTATTAACAAATCTCACATCCATCTCAGTATTCAAGATCCAATACAAACATAACTAGATTAGTGAGGGGGAAAAAAAATTACATTCCAAACCATGTGTCAAAAGAAAGCTGGCCAAAGTGCTGAGTCAGGTATGAGTCAACATTAGGATCCTATTAGTCATGGATGAAACAATGCTATTTCTGTCAATCTGTCAGAGCTACGCACATATTTTTAGGGTGGTGGTGGTGGGGGTTACGTGTTACGACAAGACCACACGACAGGGTGAGCGTGGGAGTTACAAACACAAACACACCATACACGTACTCTCACTACGCTGCCACTGACCTGCTTGGCTCGCTTGAGGGGTTTGCAGCCCTCCATGCTCTGTCCCATTGTTTGCTTCAAGGTGAGAAAGACACATTGAGGAGGGTGTGTGTGGGTGTGTGTGTGCGGGGGGGGGGGGGGGGGGGGGGTAAATCACTCAGAATGGACCACGGGATCAGAGACACATCCATCCATCTCGGTTCTATTGTTCTATTTCTACACACACATACTGTGGCTTGGAACAATGCCAGTGCAGAAGGAGCAGTAGTGGGACCTCTCGTGACCTCAACAGCTGGGTTGCTTACACTAGTGAGAGTATGCGGTTCGGTCTGTGATGCATTTTGGGGCCTTTTTTTTTTTTTTTTTGGGTCTACTTACAGGCCATCTCAGAGCGCGTTCTCTCTGCCCGGGCGTGCTTGTTGGTGGAGCGGATGGTGTGTCGAACCACGGAGAGGGGCTGCGGAACAGATTGGGAATAGTTTGTCACGTTGAAAGTGTGGTCTCTTTTTCTTTGAGTTTGTATCGGCAGCAAATCGTGTGTTACAACCTGTTTGAAAACCAGATTTTTGTGGTATATAAAAATGAGACCATAATTTAAAAACGAAAGTTACGACTGTAACTACGGTTCTATGAGTCCCGGACGACCGCCGTCGGGAGGGACGAAATAGAACTTCCCCCACCATTACAGTATTTGTACAATTTTACAATTGTGAAAAAAAGTGAAATCCTTGAGAGGGGAAGTACAAATAAACAACTGAGATAATGTGGTTGCAAGTGTGCACAACCTATTATAAATGGGGGATGTGGCTGAGTTAAAAATTACCCATTAACATTCAAACTCGTGTTAAATGTAAGTCAGCACACACCTAACGCTGTTGAAAGTTCTTCTGGTTAACTTCAACCAAAGTTCAGCTGTTCTAATAGGCTTTTCCTGACATTTTACCTCTTTAAGCCCGTATATCTCGCTGAGCGGCGCAGGCTTGTCGCAAGTGTTGGTATTCAAATTTTGTGTGGCATTCTTGTTATGGTGATGTGCCTTCACTTTTTCTCGTTAAGCAGGTTTATCTTAACTCAATAAAAGTTGGCAAACAAAATATATGCACTAGAAATCCAAGTAACTCGGGATTATTTTTAGATGGTTTGTATTTTTCAAGTCTGGTTGGCTGATATGGTCTGAAAAAAGCTTAGATATTTTTTTTTTGGTATGGGTTCGACATGTGGCTACCTTCATTGTTATCATACAGAAATGGTGTGAAAATGATTCCGCTAGCTGCATTTGGGGGGGAGAGCATCCTGAGCAATAACTCCAGTGAATCAACAAAATCAATTATTCAGCCACCCCTACTGTCAGATTTCATCTGAATAGGATGAGCTGTAACACAAAACAGTTTTGACACTTGCATGGCAGCAAATACTATGTAGCAGCACAAAATCTCATTGAACATGTTCAGCAGCTGATAATATCTGCCATGAATCATCACGGTCAGGATGACATTTCTTTTTGTGTGTGTTTATATATAGCACAATTTAGAGAATTATAATGTACATGATTTTAAACTGGATTTTTTTTGGGTGCCTTTGTTTTACTTCAAATGTTGATTTATACCGCTTCTTCATTAGCAGGAAAGTCTGCTTCACTGGACAAAATTTAATGGAGGGAGGACACTTGGTTTGCAAATGTTTTGATTGAACCATCCTGTTATGTTGTGGTTCAAATAGACAGGGGTTTTAAAAATCTAAACAAATCACACACAAAAAAAATGCTATCTTCTGAAGTCCTTCTTGAGTCCCATCTGCCAAATTGCTGCCTGTTTTGAGATGAGTTGAGTGTACAGCACAAATAGTGATTTCTCTCAAACCTTTGCTTGCAAGTGGCAAAGAAAAAAAAAAATCTGACCAAAGGCACCAATATATTCTAAAATGTTTTTTTTGGGTGCGGGAATTTTCATTAACAAACCTAAAACGTTAATTCCCATTTCCATGTGCAAACGTGTGACTGTATCTTACCTCAAGGTCGTCGTCATCCGCCTCGCTATAATGCTGGTGGTTGTCGGGGTTGTTCATCTTGTCCAGGAGGTCGACGGCGAGCCGCCTAGTCAGGCCCGTCTGCACCACATACACATGCTGTGCGGAACCAAGAAGTTACAGGAAGACGCCGAAGTGCGTTGGCTACAAAAAGGAAGCATTTGATTACCGAAAGGAGTTTCTCTGCCGTGGGCCTCTTTTTGGGGTTCTTGGTCAGAGACACTTTGACAAAGTTGTGGAAGGCAGCGGACCTGCGGATACAAAAGCAATCAAACAAACAGTCACAACATCATCCTCAAAGGAAGGCTTATACAACACACTGTGGAGGGGGGGCAGGTGTACTCACCATTTGTTTTTGTCTTTTAGCTTAGGCGGTTGGAAGCTGCTCTTTGACATAAGAAACAAGGCCCTGAACAAAACAAGGGATTACATCGTCGCCATGAGAGTTGGAATAAATTGTCACATAAGAGGCAGTGGTAACCGTGTCTGTAGCTTGCATTCAGACAGATATTGCGGCTTCATGCAATCAGACATTCTCAGCACAGCCAACCCCATATGGCCAACAGTTTTGAATGATTTTGACTGATTTTTCAGTCGCATTGCTGTGGCCGCATCAGAGTGCACGGTGGTGGCCAGCCTCAATTCTACCAACGACCCGCTTAATTTCAACGGACATATCACAGTGAAGACACATGGTGGTCACAAGATGCTCACATATCCATATGAATTAAAGAGAACAGTGACTCAATCACAGTAGAGCTTATTGACATGATAAATTCAAAACAACTAATTATCCTCTATTGTGGATGTGCCTGGAACTCATCACTTGATAAACAGGGCTTCACTGTTTACCTCATTGGGTGCAGGTCAAACATGGGGGGCTGCAACTCGGCCAGCTCGATGGACGTGATGCCCACCGCCCAGATGTCACACAGCTGGTTGTAGCCGCCGTTCTTCTCCACCGCAGCCACCTCGGGAGCCATCCTGCACAACATCACCAAGGGGGATTGGCTGACTGGAGCTTCTCAAGCTAAATTTTCCATGTTACTTTGCTGGTGACGCACTCACCAGTAAGGCGTCCCGATGAAGGACTTTCTTTTGGCAATGGTGGCTGTTATTTTTGCTGCAACGCCAAAGTCGGCTGTACACACACACCCCCACACCCACACAACATGCATACATAAAATGCACACAACACAAAAATGAAACACATTTAAAAAAAAACAAACAAAAAAAAAAAAAAACACCACACATATGCACACAGGGACTTTTTAGGGTTGCAAAACCAGCTGAGGAATGAGGACACACAAGAGCCGCTTACCCAACTTGACGTCGCCATCGTTTGTCAGAAGTATGTTGGCGCCCTGAAAACACAAAACAAAACACACGAGGGTTATTCCCTTCGTATGACGTCGCATGTCACGTCACATTCTTAGAAACATCCGGCGAGCCTTCCACTTCTGTCCGTGACAGCATACTGTAGTTGGAAGAAACAGGTGTAAATATAATGTATATATTTTCTGAGAAACTATCACAATAAACTATAATATCATTGATTGTTTTTTATTTTATTTTAATGCAACAGAGATATTGATATTAGAGCCTAATATTTCAAGTACATCCCTTTTAAGAGCAATCAATGTCTCAAGAATGCTGAACTTTAGCGTTGCTAAAAAAAACAAACAAAAAAACAAAAAAAACAAATTAAAAGTATAAATAAAATCGACTCAACCTCTGTTCACAAAAAAATTAAATAGCACAACCACATCTGTAGTGGCAGAGAAACATGAGATATTTTTTACCTCCTTCAGAATGCAATTCATACTACGTATCAAAAGACTGCAGCATTTCTTGAAACGCTGGTTTGTCTCTTCTCTCTTTCGCTATTGAGCCAGTCACATTATCGGTGAGGCGTTATAATTGCAAGTTGTCAAAAAAATGGGTGGCCTTCCACATCCCGTCGTGTGTTTTGTTCTCAGCTGAAGAAACTGGGTGGATGGTTATGTTTAAAAACGGACTTGGAGGTTTGTTGTGTTGCGACTTTCTTTCACACAAACGCCAAGTACAAATACTTCTACCTTAATGTCACGGTGCATCTTGCCCTTGGTGTGCAGGTATCCCAAACCCTGTAAAAAGCAAATGAAGACCATACGTCATCATTACAAAGAAGTGATTCATGATTTAAGAGATTTATTAATAAATCACTCAATCAGAAAATTACCTGTAAAGTCTCCCGGCAGACATACGCAATCTGCATCTCCGACAGAGGACCCGTCACTGTAACAAACGGAAGACAATTGTGTGGGTGTGATGCAGGGAACCACTGCTATTTACTGAAAGTAAAAAAAGGGGGGTCACCATGGTAAATGTCCTGCAGGGATCCACCACCACAGTACTCCATGCATATCCACAGCTTCTCTCGACTGAGGTTGGTACAGGGAAAAACAATTTTAAAAAGTTAGAAAAACATTTGTTGGTGTTTTTGTGGGCACTTATGGGTTAACTCATTCAGTGTCATCGACGGCTATAGACGCCAAAAAATCCATTTTAACTGAGCTGGCAGTGAGTGAATTAGTTAAAAAATAAATAAATAAATACATGGGACGATAACCTTGACAAAAAAAAAACACATCACACATTAAATTGCAATTGCAATATTGAGGACAAATCTGAAGTCAAGGAACAACTGTCAGCTGTTGACGCGTTCAGTGACTGTGGGTAGAACGTGTGGTTTGTAACGCTTGTTCCTGAAATCAAAGTGCTTTTACGTGGCCCCGTGACGCGACATATCAGAGGATTCCTGTCAAACCTGCTGGAAGTCAGGAGCGGCTGCACTTCCTGTCACACCGAGGCAGCGAGGGGGCCCTTGTGAGCATATTGTGACTCAGCAATTAGCATGTGACTTCCCGCCGATGGGCCCGTTAAAAACCCTGCAAAACACTGACTCTGGCGGCGGGCGCTCTCACCAGAGGTAGCTCCCAAAGTAGGCCACAATGTTTTGGTGCATGCATTCCTTCACCATGAAGATTTCCTGCTGGATGATGGAAAAGTCGTCCCCTGGAACGCAAAAGCACGGAAAGCACATTAACATCTGCGTTGCAAGAAGTAATCAGAATCTCTGGATTGTCAAAAATGACTTTAAAAAAAAAAAAAAAGAAGAAGGGGGAAAAAAAAAAAAAAAAAAAAGAAGGGGGGAAAAAAAAAAGACAAGTTTAAGTCAGTTTAGGAGCCAAGGTTGGGCCGTTGGGTGTTCACAGTGCTTCATGTCAGGGTTAAGGTTTCAAATTAGGGTTTCAAGTTTATGTTAGAATTTTAAATTGAGGTTTAAAGTAGTAAAAAAACAAAAAAATCAATCAAAATCAATATGGATTTTTTTTTTTAGGCCTTTGTGGATTCTAATATTTTGTGGAATAAAATACTGATAAGTTGCGATAACAGATTCATCGGTTAATTAATTTAAAAAATGTATATGTAAAGAATTTACTTTTTTAGTCCCTTAACGATTACAACTAGGCTATACAGTTTAACTTGACAATAAAGAGATACATTTGCCATTTTTTAAGCATTGTTATCTTTGTCTTGTGTGTTAATGTGTTAAAAAAGAAGCAACAGAAAAAAAAATAGCAACATTTTTTAAAAACAGCTGGCTTAGGGTTTCATAAGTTTTAGAGTAAGGGCTATGGTCTCAAACAATTGTGGTTTCAAATTAGGGCTTCAAGCCAAGGTAGGACTTCAGAAATTGGATTATCGCCAATGTTGAATCTTGAAGGTTAGGGTATAAAAAAAAAAAAGGTTAGAGTTTCAATTTGAGGTTGGAAGGTGGTCTTAGAGTTTCTGTCCACAGTAGGCTTAGGGTCAAGGTTTCAAATGAGGGGTTGAAGCAAAGTTTGCTTTTCAAATGACCGTGTTGCACAAACACTACACAGGAGCACCATCAAACGGAACACTTTGTACTCTTAACATTCACGTGTGCAACTCTCACACTTCCCTGCAGTAGGACATTTAAAAAAAAATAAAAAATAAAAAAAAATAAACAAAAAATGTCAGCCAGCTGCTTTCCATTGAGCAGAAACAGGTTGCTGCGGCTGCAACAGATTCCAAAGTCCACGTTAAGCTAAAAGAGATCTGAAACAAATTATGTGCTGCAGAGGAAGTTGTGGTGAACAGCAGTGTGCGCGCTGAATAAATATTCAATAGGTCAATGCTAGTTTTGCATAGAAAGATGTATTAACTCAGTTGATAAGATTTGGTATTAGTGTACCTTTAAATGTCTCCATATATCCATCAAGTCTGTTGTGAAATTTTAATTTAATTTAATTTGATTTATTTCATGCCTGGCTTACTGCTCCAAACAAGGGTTTTTGGTTTCAAATTAGGTTTCTAATAATGTATGAGATGCATTAGCGATTCTTTGGCTTGAAGTTTTTTGTGGATTTGTAAAGGTCATTTGAAAGCCTCTGCATGCTCCTTAGCTTTGTGCGCATGTTGACAGTAATGTGCCAGTCAGCAGCCACAAACATTTGGGAAAAGGCTAATTTCAGCGACTTGACTCAGAGTTGCTAGAAAAAAAAACAAAAAAACAAAAAAAAAAACACACACACCCTCACGGTGCTATCTTTGTGGGGCTCATTGACATAATGCATTTTCTAGACTCTTATCCTAACTCCAACCATCAAAAATGATTGTATTGATAGATTTAACTATGTAGCTCATAATAAAGTCGGAATATCGTTCAATATTCTTCGTTAGTTTTATAAATGGCAACTGTTATTTTGAATACATTCATTACACTGGTAGAACATTTTCCAATTACATCCATCTCCATCCTCTCATATGGCCATTAAGAAGCAATGTCGGCAAGTACATATTACTACATACTGTATACTTTGTTGCTATGGTTTGTATTCAAGCTTAGTGTGCATTATTAATTTTAAAATAGGTTCCCGTTTCAGTTGAACTCGCTCTATTAAACTGCTGGGCTGGTCGTTAAAATACTCCATTTTAAAATATAGTCAATAGCTGTTCACAAAAAAAGTCCACGATAGTGATTAGAGTGTAGGGAATGCGTGAATGATTCGTAAAAGAGGCACACACTTCTAAAAACAAGTGACAGAAGACCTTGAGATGATCTGTTGGCCAGAGGGCCAGGCCACACCTTTGTGTCCTGAAGTCGGTGCCAGTGACGCGTGTCCTGGTCGAACCAGTTTTGATATTGCAAAGCCATTTACACCGGATAAGTGACGCCGGTGTCCCGTATTTAAAGGGAAAAAAAACAACAAAAAAACCTCACGCTGTGGAGATGGGAAGGCTTCAAATTAAGTTTCAAGTCTTGTTTGGTGTTTTAAAACAGGGTTTAGGTCAGACTTCTTAAATCCTGGTCCTCAAGGCCCGGAGTCCTGTAGGTTTTAGAAGTTTCCGTTCACCAACATAAAAATCAGGATCGTTATCAGGCTTCTGCAGAGCTTGCTGATGGGCTGATTATATGAATCAGTTGTGTTAAACTTGCACGACGCCAGCTCTGGAGGACCAGGACTGGGGAAGCCTGGTTTAGGTGGCCGTGTTATTTGTGCTCCATAGTTGGCTCATCGTTAGTCGCTAGTACATGGACAATTCAGCACAGTAATGGATATGGAATCAATGCCCAAAATCGGTCACCTTACCAACATGGTAAATGAATGAAAGCGAAAATCTTAATCTCTTCCTCATAGCCATCTGAGCTCGGCGGTGCTAATCTGCATAATCTCACTAATCTGCACCGCGGCGACAGTCAGTGTGGGTTGGGACGGGACGGGGAACAGAAGCGTGTTCGTACCTGCTTCCAGCTTGATGATCTTGACTGCGGTCAGCTCTCCGGTTTGGATGTTGCGCGCCTGAAAGACAGCGGTGCAACGCTCAGACACTGTTTTGCTACGAGCCAATTGTGCATTCCTACTGAAAAGACGACCACAGCCAAAAAAAAAAAAAAAAAAAACATGTAAGAATTTCCATGTGTAAAGGACTAAAATAAGTCACAAAACAGTTTTCAAACTCTCATTTTGACAGCGTTATAATGCATGTGTTTCTTGAGTTTGATGCTATATTGTGAAATGATTTAGAAAAATAAAATCTAATTGTGATGACATTCCCAGTGGCTATTGCTGAAAACATTGATGATTTTGCCTGTAAGCGGGTCTGACCTCCGGATTGAGGTCAAGACGAGACGCCGCCTCTAATCTGGCCCAAGTCAAGTGGATGTAAATGGCGTAACGGCAATAAATTACCAGCAACATGCGAACAGTTTTTTCTGTATAAAAAATAAATAAATCTCAGGTGTTTCTGCCAGTGGACGCACTGATGAGGCAGGCGGATACCAGAATTCCAGGCGTGGAATTCCACCACCAGCCTTGTGGGGGAAGTGGGATTGTGGGGAGAGGGGGTTGGTTTCAGCCGCAGAGGCTTTGTATGGAAAGGAGGAGGGGCAGGAGAGCAGAACGATGAACGTTTATCTGCGGCAGAAGGATAAACAAGGAACATCTCCAGACAGCACAAGCACACCTCGCTTCATTTGGGAACAGTAACATATGAGGAATTCTCCTCTAAGTCTTTTTAACAATTACGCAAAGTCACAAAGCAAGAGCGACCAATGCTAACGAAAACGTTAAAAAGAAAATGACTTAACTTGTTAAAATGTTTGACAACAATTTGAATTAAAATTCTTTAAAGAGAAAGTCAAGCAAAAAAATAATATTTATAATATATTCTATGTGCCCACACTAATCTAAACAAAGCAATATGTTTTTAATTTGTGAAATATGAGTAAGGCAAAAAAAAATTAAGGGCCATTTTGCCACTTGCTGTCGACTGAAAATGACATCACAGTGGATAAATGCACATAGTGGGGGTAAAAATAGCAGATGATTTATCATGTTAAGTGAATAAAACTCAAGCTATTGAATATTAGATTGTAAAAAAAAAAAAAATCAATTACATATTGGTGTTTCATCACATTTATTTAAAATTATTTAAAATTAAAAATTGAAAATTTGTACTGTTGGCCTGGTCAGTTCAGTATCAGTGAACTTTGGGTTTCCTGGAGCCTGATCCACTCAGGGACCCCCGCAAAAACTGCCACATCAATGCATATACCTTGTAGACATCCCCATAGGTGCCGCTTCCCACCCGCTGGATGAGTTCAAAGTCATGCTGCGGGTTCCTCCGCTGGATCTCGCCACTGGGACGGGGAAAGATGTCCATGGTGGGTCTGACGCTGGGGGGGAAATCCGGTGAGGGCTATTTGCTGGAGCCGCTGACCAAGTTGATGTGTCTTCGGTTTATTCAGTTGGTCCTTGTGGCTGCTCCATGGCCTGGAAATGAGGAAGAATGGAAGGCGTGTTTATTGGTGACTTTTTAAAACCTTCTACAATGTGGAAAACACACTGTAGGCAATGAAGCCCTCAATTGCAAACAACTATTAGACTACAGAATTATCTTTTCTTTTTTTTCCCCAATTGAAGCATTAACTCATATTTGTGGGGATGGTATGAAAGGAAGATGGATGAGAGAATGACATAATAGTGACTTGAAGGAAAGAGAGGGGAAAAAAACTCCTTAGAAATAAAGAAATTAAGATAGTATAAGGAAGGAAGAAATTTAGGAAAGATGGAAGGAAGTATGAAATAGGAAAGGGAGAACAGATGGGCTAAAGGAAACTTGGAGGATGCATGAAAACAAGCTTGGAAGGAAGTAAAGAATTGAAAGGAAGGAAACCAAGAAAAATGAAAAGAAGAAATGTGGAATGGAAGGAAACAAATATCTCTGTGGGGGGTGTTCGGATGATTAAAAATGAAGGCCTGTTAATGAGGATGAATGGAAGACAAGTTTAGCTGAGTTTTAAAAACTCCTACAAATGTGAAGACCATCTCAGTATTCACCTAAATCATAACCATTAAGCTATATCAGCATCTTAAATTGTAAAATAAGCCAAACATGAAATCAAATGTTCATTTTCATTAGGTCTGCCATGCATAGCAGTTTCAAACGGATGCAGTCTAATTTCTGGAAGTGTTTTAAAAATGCAAAATAGTGAAAATGAGCTCAAACACACACTTTTAAGTGTTTATGTGAAGAATTAATACGTTAACCAAAACGCGTTTCAAAGACGCTGAAGCACGACTAAATATTAGTTTGACACCAATGCCTCCAGGAAATAGTCGCGTCCAGGTCCACCATTTACTTGGAACGGTGAAGCTGGGGAGGGAGTTAGCATCCCTGCTAATGCTAACAGCTAGTTTCTCCAAAACTTGAGCTGCCAGCCCGCTTACCGTTCACGTGGACGACTCGGCCGTGCATTTTGCTTTTCAAAAGTCCATTTGACACTTTTTAGCGTCGAATAGTATGGTGAAAGTGAGAGTCTTTCAACCGGGCGTCCTCTTTTTTGCTCTCGAGGGGTTCGGAAAGTTGAGGCGGCTCTCGGTGGCTCTTCGGGCAAGCAGCTACCTCTTTCACCAGCAGTCGTAGCCACCAACTTCTTTCGGACATGTCATCCTCTTTGCTCGGTTGACAGCTTCGAAGAGGGGAGCCGTGCTCCAAGTAATAGCGACAGACGTAAAAACTTGGATGATACAAATGATTACATTTGTGTTAGTTTATGTACGCCAATGCTTTTTAAAAACAACAATCGGCTGCTGTTAATCTCCGCAAGTTTCAGGATCCTGGTGATGCGTTTAGGAACACCTCGTCAAAAATAAACTGTTAGCAATCGCCTGCTTGAGAACAATATGCGTACAATATGTGATGTTATTGTACATAAGTACGGCGGTGAAAATCCAGGAAATATATCACCGGAACGTTTTCTAACGTCTTACGTTTGCATTAAAATCATGGAGCATCGGAAAGTAATGCATATAACGTGTTAGTTATTTACGTTTTCATATTTACGACGGTTGTAGAAGGCATCGCGCATTCCAGGTTTCATCGTCTTTTACCGCCGCCTAGCGGTAGAATGTAGGAACAGCAGGGGCTGGTTCATAACTGGTGCTAAATTCAGGAACGTCACATCAAAATGGCTCGGTGTGTTCCTCGAACTTTATTAAAACGGACATTGACCAAAATTATTTATCAAACGGCCACGACGGATGTTCCACAAACTGATCACAATCACAAACATTTCTCAACGTGATGTTTTTATGACGTCATATGAGCAAACCAGGACATCGCCATTTACCGCCACCTACTGGTGTAATGTATTCACATTAGTGACATTTGAACTGTATGGAAAGATTTTAAGAAATTCAAGTGTAAAAAAATTACAATGGGCGTCAAATATACGCAGATTTTCGCTATCCACCACGAATTCCGGGGGTCCACTGTCAGTGATAAATTGATTGAACCCCTTCTCTACTGAAAGGGCCTCGACAATAGACAAGGACGCCCCCTGGTGGCACTACAGCGCGTCACACTCGGAGCGTCCAAGCACCATCCTCCCTCCTCCTCCTCTCATCTTCTTCGTCGTCCTCCTGCAATCTCTCCGGTGTTGTTCTCCAGGCGCATCTTCCTCCTCCCTACCGCCCCTGACCGCATACTAGCTGCTGCACGAGCGGACACAACAACATAAAAAGAGGAGACATTTCCATTTCATTTTCGTCATTATTGTACATATCTAGGGTGGGGGGCGGCACGCGTTATGGCGAAACACCGCAAAGACAGAGACAGCTGGGGTGAGTGTACGTGCCAACATCTATTTATTTTTTTTAATTCATCATCTTTTTATGGGTGTTAACAGCGCGGCCTCCTGGTCGACGTCATTGTATGGGGGGTTTGTTTTTGCACCATAATTAATGATTATTAATTATAAGCTTTATGAGTAAAGGACACAAATAGTGGGAAATGATACGTAAATGTCGCCTTTAAGGATTTGGGAAGACAGTGAATGGGAGTTTTTAGTTGTCGTAATTATGTAATGGTGCATCAGGAAATAGCAAGAAGTCACCTTCAGGAGGCCCGTTGTATTATTATGTGTAATATCAAATGTAAAAACATGTTTTTGCCAATGGGAGGTAGGAAAGGGGTGGCCCAGTTGGATGTATACAGCTGGTGTAAGGTGCAGCAGTGATGGCAACGCCTGGGCGAGGCCTTTTTTCTTTCTTTCTTTTTTTTTTTTGCAGACATTTTTGTTTTAAATATTCATAACTAAACATAAGATGCAAAAAAAGATAGAAATGATTATGATAAAAAGTATAACATGTGGGTTAATTCTGAGGTTGTATTTGCTCGAAAGATGACATATTATGAAAAATTATGACTTTATAATACAAATACAGTGGCAGCTCCTCTTACAAGTGACCCAACTTACAAGTTTTCGAGACAGGCGCTGTTTTAATGGTGTGTTTTTTTTTTTGTGTGTGTGTTTTTTTTGTGCACACTAACAGTGGCAGAAACCTCACACTAAGCAGCAATCCTCGCTTCGAGCTGTTTACTGCCACTCCCAGTTGAAGTTTAAACATAAAACTAAGAGAATTACACTGTGTATATTTAAAAAAATACTGTACATAACTTACGAAAGTTTGCTAGCTTAATGCTAACACACAAAACAAGTCACCAAAGATGGGCTAACAAAACTAGCATCAGTTTTGCAGTGTTGTACACTATCATAATTTTTATTTTTTATTTTTTTAGGAAGCCCTTTGTTGTGTTTTGATTGCATTTTATGACAGTAAGTCAAACGTGAGTTAAGCAATTATGCTACTTGGTTAAAATACATTTTCTATCCTGTGTGAAAAATAATTTACAGTAAGCTTAACGCAACTTCTAGTTGTGAAACTTCACTCCCCCTGGTGGCCAACGCGCACACAACGGAATTTGCACATCAATGGGCAGTTGAAGCATCATGAATGATACATTGACTTCACATTCAATTTATTATACTATTAATCTATCTATTTTAAATTTGGGCTATTATTTTGAAAACATAAAGCGGTAGCTATAAGCTGAACAGGTTATTGTTGGAACGTTTGAATCGGTCAAAAATGTAGAAAAAGTGTGTGTGGGAATCTTGATTTTAGCTTTTATTTAGAATTTTTTTTAAAACTATGGTTGGGATAAGCTGAACAGTTTAAGGTTGGAACATTTTGAAGTGGTTTAAAAATATCTAAATTCGAAGAATTATTTTTATAAATCTATTTAAAAAAAATGTCAGTAGAGATGACAAACATCTTTATGACGGCGTATTAGGGCCACGTAGAAATATTTTTTTGAGGGCGGGGGCAATGTGACGAGGGGGGGTTAATATGACGAGAAAAAAAATGGTAAATTTGCCACTTTTTTTCTTGTCATATTAATCCCCCCCCCCCACACCAAACAAATATATTTCTACGTGGCCGTAATTCTGAAATTAAAAAAAAAATGTGGAAAGGTATTCAAAACAGTTTGAATCTGTCAAAAAAAGTGAAAATTAGAAGTAAAAAATAAAAAATGTAATATGAGTTATCTGAACAGATTGAAGTTGGAATAAATAGATATTACAAGTAAAAAGGGCAAAATTTCAAAATTTGAGTTAGCCTTGGCCACCCCAAAAGTTGAGCGCCACCCCTGCAGGCATCTGTGAATGGTTTTAAACTTTTTCAGGGTCCCTGGGCGACAAGAACGTGTACGACTGGAGCTCAGAGGACGAGGAGTCGGACGGGCGGGCGCGGCCCATCCAAGTGCTGCTGGTGAAGGACGACCACACCTTCGAGCTGGACGAGGCGGCGCTGAGTCGCATCCTGCTGGCCGAGGAGGTGCGCGAGCGCGAGGTGGTGGCCATCTCGGTGGCGGGGGCCTTCCGCAAGGGCAAGTCCTTCCTCATGGACTTCATGCTGCGCTACATGTACAAACACGTGAGTGCCCCCGGGCAACAAACGCGCACTCCCAACTTCATTTTTGCGTGTCTATGGTGGACAGTAGGATGACTGATGCACAACAAACATCAAATGAATTATTAAATTGCTTAAAACAAGTTAAACACAAAAAAATAATGACTAAAACAGGAACTGTTTTAAAATTGTGGGTGTTTAGTTTAAATATTCTTTACTAATCATTAACACATTTACATTAAATAACAAAACAAAATACATCCATCCATTTTCTTAACCGCTTGTTCCTCACAAGGGTTGCGGGGGGTGCTGGAGCCTATCACAGCTGGCTTCGGGCAGTAGGCGGGGTACACCCTGAACTGGTCGCCAGCCAATCGCAGGGCAACAAAATAGATAATAAAAATAATTATCATAAAATAAATAATAATAATAATAATAATAATAATAATACTACATTAATCTAAGTCACATTAAAATACATACATGTATATTTTTAAAGATGACATTGCTTTAATCCAAAATAAAAAGTACTTAAAATGTATAAATTATACAACTATTTCAAAAGGCTGAATATATAATTGTTTTGATTAACTAATACATTTATGAATAAAAAGTTACATTCAAATATATATTTTTAAAGATAGTTGACTCGTGTTTTAATTTATCAATGAAAAATTATTATACAAAAAATAAAATACATCACATTTTTTATTTTTATGTTTACTGTTTCCTTATTCTAATAAATCAAACCAATAAAAAATATTTATGAAAATAAATAATTAATTACAAGTTATCTATTTGTAATGAATTATTACATCATTGATTACTAACTGCTTTTATGTATTGTCAAAGGGTCACTGTGTGTTTGATTATTTCTAAATGAATACAATTAAAATAAAATAAAAAGTATTTTAATGTTGTAAAACACATTGACATAAGATATGTTTTTGTAAAATTACTCTTCTCCCATAAAAAAAAAAAACATTTTCCAAAAAATATTTAACTGTCATATTTTTTATTATATTTTTCTATCATACAGTTGATTTTTTAATTGTAAATTTAAAAGGGTAATTGTAATTGCTGTTAATAATTTATGCAACTATGAAGCCATTTTCTGAGTGTGGTCATGTGACATTCGCTAGCTGTGCTGTGATTGGTCATTACCTGAGCCCTGAGCAACTGTGATGTCATTTTCACTTGACAGCAAGTGGCAAAATGGCCGCTCTCTGAGATGGAGAAAGATCAAGTGGATTTTGCTGCTTTATTTATATTCCACAAATGCAATATTAATCAGTAGTTTAGAGTGGACTACTGGGGGTACACAGAACATATTGTGAAGAACATGTTTTGACTTGATGTCACCTTTAATTCGGATTCCAAATGATTAAGAAAGGGCTGTCAATGTCATTTTGACTCAATGTGGCTGTAAACCAGGCTTTGGAGCAATAAGAAAACCATCTGACTCAAGATTTTGACTTCAGGGTTCTGACGACTGGCTGGGCCAGGCCGACGAGCCCCTGACCGGCTTCTCCTGGAGGGGCGGCTCGGAGCGGGAGACCACCGGAATCCAGATCTGGAGTGAGGTCTTCCTGGTGGATCGGCCTGACGGCACCAAGGTGAGGTCTGCTTTTATTGTTGTGCGGGTAGAGTAGCCAAAATTTGTACTCAAGTAACAGTAATGCAAGTGGTTCTCATTGACTCAAGCAAATGTAACGAAGTAAAATGTAGTGGGTTACTACTCACCACTGGGTACTTGAAGTGTGTGTTTTGGCACAGGTGGCGGTGTTGCTGATGGACACGCAAGGCACCTTCGACAGCCAGTCGACGCTGCGCGACTCGGCCACTGTGTTCGCTCTGAGCACGATGATCAGCTCCATGCAGGTACTGGAAACAAACACAATTGTGTAAATTTGACGGCTTGGGGATGAAAGGCTGCGTCCGCCGGTGATGATGTCGTGACATCTCTATGTATAGACACCTGACTGCTGTTAGAAATAAAAAAAAAAAATATGACTCCTTCAAAGCTTTATTATTATTATTTTAAAATGATGTATTGTGTTTTGTGCAGGTTTACAACATCTCCCAGAACGTCCAGGAAGATGACCTTCAACATCTGCAGGTAAACATTCAAACTAATCAGATGATGTCTTCAGGCTTGGTGAAGCAGCATGTGGCTCAGGATTGTCTTTTGTACTCTGTCTTATGGTAAAGAACTGGATCTTAAAGGGATACTTGACTCATTGAGCTATTTTCAGAAGTAAAAAGCTAATATTTTGTCTATAATTAATGTGGTAACGTCATTATTTTTCATATACAATTAGTACCTCTAAAAAGTGTTTTTTCTACTTATTGTCGACTAATGATGACATCACCTGTGCTGAGGAAGTAGGCAACAACCAATCGTGGCTCAGTTTACTCACCAAACCCAGAAAACAGGTGAGCCATGATTGGTCGTTGCCTACTTCTTCAGCACACATGAAAAATAATGAAGTTATCAAATTCATTCTGCACAAAATATTAACTTTTCACTGCTGAAAATTGTTCAATGAGTCAAGTATCCCTTTAATGATTATGAGGCGATTCAGTGTTTGTTAGACTGACATGATCAAGCTCATTATATGAGTCGGGTTATGGCTGGTTATTATTCATGGGGTGTTTATTTTAGAGGTGCAGCAATTAATTTCAAATAATCAATAAATCATTTTGATAGCTTGTTAAATTTAAAATTGTCCAATCTTTGGAATTTCAGCCTGTCAATTGTAAATATTGTAATTGATTATCTGTGCTTTTATTTTTTGGAAATCAGCGATTTTTGCCAATTTTCTGACAGATGTTATGGAAATCAGAAACTGAATCCCAATCAGTTTGTTGGTGCATTTCCTGCACTTTAAATGTGATTTTCTTTTTTTTAAATAAAGGGATGGAAATTTAATGAATGAGTTTTTATCCGATTCATAGATTAATCAATTATCAAAAATAATGAGTTGCAGCCCTAATTTATTTACTTACGTATTTGAACATTTTAAGAAGAAGAATATTAAATATTATGTCAAAGTAGAGTTTAAAACAAAGTTAAAAAAAAAATAAAAAAAAATAAAAAAAATAAAAAAATAAAAATAAAAAAGACCAACTGGAACTTGGTTGTAAATCGAGAAACACCCTGTAATAATAATGACTGAATGCCAAACAACAAAGGAGCACATCAGTGGCAAGACGTGGAAGATTTTAGACTTGCCAAAGTAAATTTCCAGACTTCAACTGATAGTGCAGGGGTCATAAATGTACGGCAGCAGGCCAGAGCCGACCTATGGGAATGATTTTTTCAGTGTACAACTGTGAGAAGTGCAATTTTTCAATCAAGGTAACTGCTGTTGCTAATTTTGTCCAGTGGAGGCAGCACTGACGGCATTAGCCCAGGGCGCTGCTTTTTTTTTTTTTTTTTTTTTTTTTTATTGGACTAGCAAGCATTTTATAGATTTAAAAGTCACAAATGATGCCAGATGGATGACTAATTGACAAATCTGTTCATAACATGTCTGTCACATGATTTTACCTGACAGCTGTTCACAGAGTACGGCCGACTTGCAATGGAGGAGACCTTCCTCAAACCGTTTCAGGTATTTTGCGTGGTTTAATAACATTACACTGTATTTATAAATTATTACAAGTATTCCTTGAAGTCGTGGATCTTACCCTCATCTGCTCCTATCTCCCAGTCCATGATTTTCCTCATCCGAGACTGGAGCTTCCCATATGAGTTTCCATATGGGCAGGAGGGAGGCATGAAATTCCTGGAAAAGCGGCTCAAGGTCAGTTGGTCAAGGATCATGTGACCTTCCATGCAAATCTTGTGCACAGAAGTGACGTGTTTCATGTGTAGATCTCAGAGAACCAGCACGAGGAGCTGCAGAACGTGCGCAAACACATCCACTCGTGCTTCACCAACATCTCCAGCTTCTTGATGCCTCATCCCGGCCTAAAGGTGGCCACCAATCCGCACTTTGACGGACGGATCAAAGGTACAACTATCTACTCACGTATGGATGGAGAACCAAAACTGACAAAATTAAAACTATATGCCAAAATAAATAAATCAAATAAAAGTGAAAATAAAAACGGATGTATTGCAGAGATCGACGGCGAATTCATCAGCAACTTGAAGATTCTGGTGCCCTGGCTGCTGAGTCCTCGCAACATTGACGTGAAGGAAATCAATGGCAGTAAGATCACCTGCAGAGGCCTGCTGGAGTACTTCAAGGTCGGGGGATATTCAAAGAATTTCAAAATGTCCGCAATTTTCTATTAAATGCAGTTCTTCTTGCGTTTGTGGTCCAGGCTTACATCAAGATTTACCAAGGGGAGGAGCTACCTCATCCCAAATCCATGCTGCAGGTAACAGGGCAGACATCATGAGGAGACACACTGAAAAGTTTCAAGTACAGGAAGCCATTTTGTTTAGAAGTGACCATTTTAAGGTCCTCCTATAGCGTTTGTCCAATGGCTACCAAACATTGCAGTGTTGTGAGCAGGGTTATTATAGTTATGGAATTTTCATTTTTGTTAGTTTTTATTTTTGTTTTGAATTTTTTTTTTTTATTTAGTTTTCAAGGTGGTTCTGTTAGTTTTTTTTATTTATTAGTTTTAGTTATTTAATAAATGCCTAGTTTTAGTTTAGTTTCCGTATTAGTTTTTTTTTAAATGTATTACTTGTGCGCAATATTTAAAGTTTTTATTAGTTTTAGTTATTTAATAAATGTTTACTTTTAGTTTCGTTTTAGTTTCCATATTAGTTTTAGTTTTTTTTTTGTAAAAAAAAAAAAAAAAAAGTATTACTTGTGCGCAATATTTAAAATTTCTATTAGTTTTAGTTATTTAATAAATGCATAGTTTTTGTTATTTTTAGTTAGTCTCTGTATTAGTTTTAGTTTTTTTTTTTTTAAAGTGTACTTACTTATGCGCAATATTTAAAGTTTTTATTATTTTAGTTATTTAATAAATGCTTAGTTTTAGTTTCCTTTTAGTTAGTTTCTGTATTAGTTTTTGTTTTTAAAAAAGTGTGTATTGTGCGCAATATTCAAAGTTTTTATTAGTTTTAGTTATTTAATAAATGCTTAGTTTTAATTTCCTTTTAGTTAGTTTCTGTATTAGTCTTAGTTTTTAAAAGTGTGTATTACTTTTGCGCAATAATCAAAGTTTTTATTAGGTTTAGTTAAATAAATGCTTAGTTTTAGTTAGTTGTTTTTTTATTTTATTTTTTTTTATGTGTATTACTTGTACGCAATATTTAAAAAAAACACACCATGGGAACGACATTGTCAGAAGGTGCTTTCCTATTGGCTGCTGCTAGATGACATCACTTCTGTGTGACACGCTTTCAAACGTTCCTTATTCCAGTTAAATATCAAACTAAATATACTTAAAATCACATTTAAGATCATCCCCAAAGGCTCAAGCAATAGATTAATTACCAAAGATGAAAACGAAGGACATTTTTGCTATTATAGTTTTATTTTAGTTTTGTAAACATAAAACGTAGTTTCAATTAAAGTTTCGTTGTTTAAAAAGCATTTTTGTTTTACTTACTAAATAACCTTGCTTGTGAGTGGATGGATGGACTGAGGACGGGACAAAGAAATAATAATGTGATTTGTGTCAGGCCACAGCGGAGGCCAACAACCTGGCGGCAGTGGCTGCCGCCAAAGATCTGTACAACAAGAAGATGGAGGAGGTGCGGTCCGCCGTCATCCGCTCACCTCGCCGTTTATCACCACTAACCTCTCCCCCCGATGTCCCCTGTCAGGTGTGCGGCGGCGACCGTCCCTTCCTGGCGCCCAGCGAGCTGCAGGCGCGCCACGCCGTCATCCGCGAGGAGGCCCTGGCGCTGTTCCGCGGTGTGAAGAAGATGGGCGGCGAGGAGTTCAGCCGGCGCTACCTGCAGCAGCTGGCGGGCGAGGTGGACCAGGTCTTTGTCCAGTACATCAAGCACAATGACTCCAAGAACATTTTCCACGCCGCCCGCACGCCCGCCACCCTCTTCGTGGTCATCTTCGTCATGTACGTGGCGGCGGGCGTCACGGGCTTTGTGGGCGTGGACGTGGTCGCCAGCCTGTGCAACATGATCCTGGGCCTGGCCCTCATCACGCTCTGCACTTGGGCCTACATACGCTACTCGGGGGAGTACCGGGAGCTGGGGGCCGTCATCGACCAGGTGGCCGGGGCGCTCTGGGACCAGGTTGGTCACAACGTACGTCTATAAGTCTGTTTATGTCAATCCGGTTATCAGTCTCTCCAACCATCCATTGTCCAGCTGTCCGTTTGTTCTGCTTCCAGATCTTCCATCCATCCATTTGTTTGGCCATCCAGTTCTTCCATCGTCAATATACTCTAAAAGCAGTTGGGTTAAAAATAACCCAATTAGGGGGCAAAAAGGGATCGACCGCTGCTTACGTCAATTTAAACTTTTTGACTTTTTCTTTTGCACAAAACAACACCCAACATTGATTGTTGTGTCCAAGAAATACCCCAAATTTGGGTCAGATTGACGCAAGTAGCGGTTGGTCCGTATTTGACCCATTTTGACCTAACTGTTTTAAAAGTATTTTTTTTTTTTTTTATGTTCCACACTAAAAACAATTGGGTTGAAAACAAGTTTTGTTGTTTATTCATTTGACCCAACTTTTTGGGTTAAATAATTCAAACCAACCGAATAATCCATAATCCATAATAATTGGGTTACATGAATAATCCAAAAAGTTGGGTCCTGTGAATAACCCCAAAAAAAAAGAATAACAAAACTACAATGCATTTGACCCAAACTTTTGTGTTACATAATGTGAGCAAAAATATTGCGGTGTCATGGTATTAAAATTACAAAAACCAAAAGTGTCAGTTTTTTAAATATTTGGATGGGAAAAAAAAAACAGCATTTTTTTTTGCATTGAACACCATCTACAGTATTTTACTTTTAAACGAAATATAGAATATTTGATACATTGAAAAACGTGTACCATGTTAAGTAAAGAAATATTGAAATTCATCAATGAATTCATCATTCATTCTCTTTTATTTTTTCTTAGTAAGTCACGGTCTCCAACAGACCTGTGAGCTTCTCATGTTGTCCGTGGGGACTAACTAGTACGCGCTGGCACTATGTTTTGATTTTGTTGTTGTTGTTTTTTTTAAACGCATATTATTAAGCAGCAAAAAGGCATATGTGTAAGTATGCTGAAGTTCTGTTGTGTTTCTGTAAAGCGCTTTGTGACAGCCAAAGCTGTTTGAAAGCTTTTGAAATCCTTTAGAGTCAAATGAATAACCCATAAAACAATCCCCCAAATACAACCAAAATTTTGTTAT
This sequence comes from Festucalex cinctus, assembly GCF_051991245.1. Classification (NCBI taxonomy): domain Eukaryota; kingdom Metazoa; phylum Chordata; class Actinopteri; order Syngnathiformes; family Syngnathidae; genus Festucalex; species Festucalex cinctus. The sequence continues at coordinate 14,614,314 of NC_135422.1, read as the reverse complement.
TCCATGGTTTATTCATTTCACCCAACTTTTTGGGTTAACACAAAAATTGGGTCATTCCATTTTGACCCTATTTGGGTTATTTCTGAATTGTTTTTAGAGTGTACATCCGTCCACTTATTCAAACTACACTTTACATCAGGTGTGTCAAACAGATCCGGCCCGCAAGATGATTTTATTAGATAAAAAAAAAATGTAAAAAATTGTAATGTCGGATTAATTAATCAGCCGGCCACAATCAAAACATATAAACTTTTAATTTCACAAGCAGTCCTCAGATGAGCAATGCAACTTGTACGGGGAATCGTCCTGGATGTCATTTTACACACAAAGTATTTTATTATGATTATTATCATCATCATTATATTTATTTTTTAACTTACTGACAAACGTGTTAAATATGAAAAAAAATAAATTACTAGTAAGGATTAGCATCCGGCGGCACGGTAGTCGAGTGGTTAGCACGTCCGCTTCCCAGTTCTGAGATCTCCGGTTCGAGTCCAGGCTTGGACCTTCCTGGGTGGAGTTTGCATGTTCTCCCCGTGCCCGCGTGGGTCTTCTCCGGGTACTCCGGTCTCCTCCCACATTCCAAAGACATGCATGGCAGGTTAATTGGGCGCTCCGAATTGTCCCTAGGTGTGCGTGTGAGTGTGGATGGTTGTTCGTCTCTGTGTGCCCTGCGATTGGCTGGCAACCAGTCCAGGGTGTCCCCTGCCTACTGCCCAGAGCCAGCTGAGATAGGCGCCAGCAGCCCCCGCGACCCTTGTTAGGAATAAGCGGTCAAGAAAATGGATGGATTAGCATCCTTTTAACGTTATTAACTGCGCCACACAATGCATTCTGGGAACAATATATATGCAAAACGGGTGGATTAATACCTGAACGGAACACCGGAACATATACCAGCAAAGTGTTGCTGAATGCCATTTGCATTTTTGTCATTTTTCGGAACAATATGATTAACAGTTGAGTGCTGTAATTTAGGGCTGGTCCACGAAAATCTGCGTATAAATGACGGCAATCGTTTTTAAGTTAAATACCGTTATTTTACCGATGCGGCCCACTTGGTAATATATTTTCCTCCATGCTGCCCCTGAGCTAACATGAGTTTGACACCCCTGCTTTACATACATCCTTGCCTCTATCAGTTTTCAATCATCACCACCATCCTTCATCCACCCGTCAAAACCAAACTTTGCACTCACCCTTCTGAAGCTTACCAGTCGCAGCAAATCCTTCGGGACACCGTATTGCCTTCCTTGACTCACCATGTGTTTTTATTTCTCTTTGACGCCTTCGCAGGGGAGCACGAACGAGGTAAGAACGTGACATTCGTCCTTCCCCGTTACACGTTTTAGTCTCCTGTGTGACCATCTTGTGACATTCCCCCACTACGCAGGCGCTGCACAAGCTGTACAACGTAGCGGCCAATCACCGGCACCTGTACCAGCACGCCTTCCCCGGCGGGCATCAGGCCGACGACGTTGGAGGGGCGGCGGCGGCGGCGGCGGGTGAGGAGCGCGACAAGAAGCGGGACTGACAGGCTTCTTTGAAGCCCACTCAGCACGGACTGTACACTTCTCACGTATATGTCGAGCGTCTTTCTCACTCAACATCGTCCCTCATCAGCTGTCAATCGGCTGCACCTGGATGGGAAGGTAGTAACCGTGCGGCGTATGGAAAGCCGTTTGAGCGATTATGCAATATTCTGCGAGTGAGTTCTTTGTTCTCACTAGCGAGGACAAAAAAGTGCACTAGCAGAACATGAATATACTCAAACGGTTCGCCATACGGGGGAAACCAGGATTAGTTTGTTTTTTCTTCTTCTTGGGGAAGGACGTGAAACCATGAGTGAGGGTCACATCATTAGGAACACCTGCACACTCATAAGAGCCAATACAAACACGAAGATGTTGACGCCGTCAGACAATGACTTTTATTTTTAATTAATTTTTTGTTGTCATAAAGTGCTTTTAGAGCAAGTTATCTTTTCTCATAAAGCTTTTTTTTTTCTTCTGAATTTAATCCACTTTTTTTTGTAATTGGTTTATACAATTTCTCACATTTGCATTGTTTTTATTAGTTTAGGGTCTTTGCATCTATGCAAAAAGCTTATTGTAATTTTTACGTGTTCATGTTTGACTTGTCCAAACGCTATTCAAATGTTTTTCACACCTTGTACATTTTTCAGAATCCCCCCCAACAGATACATTTAAAAAAAATATATAAAAACATATTACTTTTACACAATTTTATGTATACATTGTTTTTCTTCCCTGATTGCCATTTTTTAAATTTTTCTTATTCGTGTGGGTGTGTGTGCATGAAAGCAACAAGCTTGATTTTTTTTATTTATGTATTCCTATTTTATTGACTTGCACATGTAATATGAACAAAAATGTTAGTATTTGCACACAAAATATTTATTGTACATTACTTTATAATTCCCGTTTTATTCCAACATGTTTTTCTGTTAATTCCAAATGTATTTTTTAATTGTACTGCCTCCATGTCAGATTATTTTAAATATATTTTTCTCCCATAATGGTATTTTTTTTTCCCCCCCAGTGGAACTGCATATTTGTCATATTTTTTTGTATTATTTTAAAAGTGTGTGTGTGTGTGTTGGGGTGTAACTGTACAGTGTGTCCTTAATGTATCCTTACAATTTGAGCAAATGTAATACATAAGCATGAATAGACATTTTCTACAATTGTAAAGAGACTTTGTGGACGCCTTGTACAGTACATCCTAAACTTTAACGGTTGAGCAAGCATAAATATTAGGATCAGCCACAAACCACAACCACGAGAATTAATGTATTAATCGTTGTTACCCAGAGTAACCGAATTTCTAATTCAACTCTTGTATTTGATCTTATTGACATATGGTGTGGTGTACCTAATGTTTTGTATGGTGAGCGCATTTACACACCAAGTAACTCATTGTCCGCATGGATGTTCGATGTTTTCTAATGTGTGTCATTAAGATCATGTTTGAAACACAAAAAAAGTTGGGACAGTGGGTTTTTTTCTTTTTTCTCAATATATATGTGGCATCCCACACTCTGTCTCTCAGTCTTGACATTCAGACGTGGCAGATGGTCAAGTCAAGTCAAGTCATGTCGGTCCAACATGCTTGGGTCCACACTTGTCCCATTTACATCCCCATATTGACGCCCGTGCTCGCATAAATGGCAAAACTCATGACTCCCTTAGATTTGTTTTTGTGTGTGCGCGTGCTCATGATTGACAAATTTCACCTTGCTAAATGGAAACCGACTTTGGGTGGGATGAACTTTCAACAAAAAGAAACTAGCCAAGGTATTACTAATGTTGTCTTTTATGGCCGGTCAAACATTACCATGCTCCGTTTACGCTCACTGACCAAAAATCACATTTCTCTGTTTAGCTTCATCCAACTGTCTAATAAACCTGTACATGCTTTAAATTTGGTCGTGATCGGACACAATCTCGAGGAGCTCGTCTTTGAGTGACCAGTGTTAATGGCCTACATTTGAAAAACACTCAAATGTCCACTTCAGACCTCAACTTAATTCTTTTAACTGTCAATGCCCCACTTGAGACCAAATACCTCCTTGTGTTGAACACCCTCAACCACGAGGAAGCGCTATGGTTTCCATCAAAGGCAGAAGAAAAGAGTGGCGAGCTAACGAGGCTGTCAAGACGCTATCGGTGACCACTGCACGATCGGTGACGCGCATTGATCATTATGAATATTAAAAATATGAACTCATGCGAGAGTTTGGTGTTGTGTACTGTGAGCTGGGATGATGTAATCGTGCAAACAACAAAAACGGGATGGTTGAAAGCAGACATGAGGTTTTATTACACCAGATGATACATAACCTGCAGCATGACTTATTGAACTCCATCTTGTTGTAGTGTATTTTATTGCAAAATGCACAAAATGGAATCTTATCAGAGTTTCAAACATCCTTCCAAGACATTCAGAAATTGCTCATGCCTTTGCGAAAGGATTTCCTATGAAACTGTATGAAAAATTAAGCCTTGTTATTACAAGCAGCGAGGCCATCACATAAAATGATCACAGTCCAATACCAACGTCAGTTGAAATGGTTGACTTGTCTAGGTTTTGACACAGAAATTGCCACAACTTCATGAAAATGGAGGGAGGGAAAATGAAAATTTTGGCCTGTTTTGAGCTCTCGAGTAAATGTTAATACATCAGATTGACAGCAACAAATCCAATGCACAGGTTCATCTCTCAATTAGAATGACCAAATCCCAAATTAGAATATGGTAGAAAGGTTTATTAATTTAAGTAGTTCAACTGAAAAAGTGAAACGCGTTCCTTGAAATGGTAAATTGGGTGTTTGGAAACTGAAAGCTATAATCACTAAAATGATGGGGAAAAATAAAATGAAATATATCACCCTGTGTATAGTGAATGTGCACGAGTTTCACTTTTTTTTCTTTTTTTTTTCTTTTTTTTTTTTTAATTGAACTGCTGAAATAAATATTTCCATCATATTCTAATTCACTGAGGCAAACTATTTTTCCACTTGTTACAGCTCATTTCTTTTTTGTACAAAATCCATCTAAATCCCCACAAAATGGGCAGAACCTGCATACACATTTTCAGATATAATAATATATTAAAATATGATATTTTTAAATTTTTCCTGCTGGTAGCAAAGTGTACTGTCCGACCAGCAACATATGGCTTTGAGACATTTCTGAATTTAAAAAGAAAGAAAGGAAAAAAAAAAAAAAAAAGCGTAACAGTTAGCGTCTTGACAAAAAACATTTTTTTTTTTTTAAAGTCTTTTGCATCAAAAAGTTTTCCAAAAGTTCCAGTAGCTTATTATCTTTCCGAGGTGATGCTTATCTTTAATTAAAGATGCGTTCCTTATCAATACTTAAATATCGCCAAGGTTTTGGTGGATTGTCTTCAAAAAAAAAAAAATTAAAAAGCAATAGGGGAGGGGAAAAATAGGTTAAAAAAATCCGAAGCAGCTGCCCGTCTGTTTCCATGTCAGCGTTGCAAATGCTGCGTTTTGGTTCACCGTTTAAAAAAAAAAAAAAAAAAAAAAAGGCACAACGTTGTTTTGCCAGTCCTCTCACATCATAGCTTCTTCATCGGAGTGTTTCCAGAGTTTCTTTTGATATATATTTGGATCAAAAAGCAAAAAGGCACACAATGGAGGAGAGGGTCGTGGGGGCGGCGTGTTTTTTGGTCACATGAAGCTTTTGCCGGGTGGCTGCTGGGCGTACCACTGCTGCCGCTGTTTGCGCGCCTCCACCTCGGAGAGCAGCGCCTGGCGGTACGCCTCGTACGACTTGACGATGTGCTCCAGTTCCTTCATGAAGAGCAGCTTCAGCATGCCCTGGTACGTGTCCAGGTCGGCCAGCTGGAAGAGCTCCCACTTCAGGATGTGGTCGTACCTGGCGGAAGAGCTCGGTTCATGCATGCGCTGTGCATGCGGCGACACCTGCTGCCTAGGTTCCGCACCGATCAAGACGCTCGATACAGTGTTCCCTCGTTTATCGCGGGTGTTACGTTCCAAAATCTACCCATGATTAGGGAAATCTGCGTCAACTGTTTTTTTTTTTTTGCCGTTCATTATATATATATTTTTTCAATTATTATATATGTTTGTTCGTTTTGGTATGACTTTCACTTCATTATGAATGCTTTCAATTTTCATTCAGAATTTTTTTTTTAAGTTTACAGTCATTTTTTTCATTAAAAGTATTTTAATTTACTTTTAGTTTTTAATTTACTTGTTTTACAGAACAGTATATATTATCTATCTCAGGAATGCAATGTCGTGGATCGACGGGATAGACACCGTTGGAAAGGTCTCGTCGAGACGGATCAGCGGATGCCCGTATGTCCCCAGTCGGATGTAGGGTTCAGGAGATACGGCCGCTCAAAGACATCCAGAAAGAACACCTTTCAAAAGTTATCCCGCCGGCGTTTGTCGGCCTTCTATCTCCGAAATGAAATGTCGTGCTGCGACGGGACAGACACCGTTGGAAAGGTCTCGTCGGACGTAGGGTTCGAGAGATACAGCCGTGCAAAGGCCCAAAAAAAAATACACAAATCAAAAAGCATGTTTAAAAAAAAAAAGAAAAAAAAAAGCACGCTGTATAATATCCACGAAACAGCAAGGCCGCGAAAGATAGATGAACCCGCGATAAACGAGGGAACAATTTTGAAATTATAGTGCGTTAGTTCACCCATGTGTGATGTCATCGTGTTGCATCACTTTTGTACTAGCATGTTATTTAAGCTAGCATGCTATATATACACGAGCCTCATGTGAAGGCTTGTTTGTATGGCATAATCCAACTACTGCATGCTCATTTATTGTAACATGGGTGAATGAACGTGTACATTCTTGATGCATGGTGTTGATGCTTTATGAGCCTCTTAGTTATAAAAAACCTTGCCACCATATTGGGGTATCCTATATGCAATTACAAACCCCTTCTCGCGGCATGGCTCTATCCCTATTTTCTGCGCAAGCTAAGGAAAAAAAGCGCAACCCTACATCCACCAAGGCACAAACAACAATGCCTAACAGTGGAACCTCCAACGCTGAACACAAAACAACAGTAACAGTGCCTCAGTTAATAGACACTCCTGAAGTGGAATTTTTATGCAAAATTAACTTCTTAACTAATGCTTGCATACTTCCTTAACAACGAGTATGCTGCACGCCACAATCGGCCAACTGATTCACATTATCGAAGATCCAGAAATATTTGTTACATTATTTTTTCAATTTTTACTAACAAGCGGTTCATGAAAATGTACACTACTTTTACTCATAAAAAGTTTGGTATATTGGGATTCGGGACTCGAGCTTCTCCAGTGTTCAGTACAGATGCTTTAAAACTGGCAGTTTAAAATAAATAAATAAAATAAAATAAAATAAAAAAGAATCCTAATAACAGACGATATGAAAAATGTTGATATATTTTTTTGCCATTATCGCCCAAGCCCTATTCAATGGTCATTTTAAACCAATGGAGCGGTTCCAGTGTCACGGTTAAGTACTCACTTGAGGGGGGCACGAGCGTAGACCTGCAGCCAATCCGGGATCTCAGCGGTGTGGTACGGGTTTGCTGGCACCAGAACCGGCTGGTTCCTCTCCGCGGGCCGCGGCTGATAAGTGATAGGTGGAGGCGGCAGAGGTGGCGGCTGGTCGTAGCGCGGAACACTGCAAAAAAAATAAATAAAAAAATCGGCCGTATTTATTTATTTAAGAACATGTATTTAGAATAACAAGTGCTTTTATTGTGTCTGTGATGTTTTCTAAGATATATCAATAATAGAATTGGGGAGAAGTGTCATTCCGAGCCAAAGAATGGGCACAGAGAAAGTTGGCTGAAAATCTGGGGAATGAATGAAATTGTTTCTAGCTGTTGAACTGACTGTCAACCAAGATAGCATTTAGCAGCCAACATAACCACCAGTCACCAAATTGACTAGCGATGCTCAAATTTTATTATTTATTAATAATTTAATTGTTATTTATTTATTTTATTATCCTCCTCTTCTCCGAGTGAAACGACCCTCAAAAAGCCCGCAAGCCACATGGAGAGACAATATTTTGCGTTCTCTCTGAACCATTGCATAAAGGTAAAATGAAGTTTCAGTTAGTTTTCATTTTTAAAAGCACCCTCGTTTTTATTTCATTAGTGAAAAAGTTTTTTCTCAATTGAGTTTTTTTTTTTTTTAAACTATAATAACCTTGCCCCAGGGGCCAAGCAGTCCTAAATGTGCATATTTATAACAACAAAAAACACTTCCTGTTCCACTTCACTTCTGTAGGTGGCAGTAATACACAAAGTTTTGAAAGCAATAAAAAGCTGCTTTTTTTTGTGTGTCTGTAGCAGATTAACTCATTCACTCTCACCCAATTTCACTGAAGTATGCACCTTCGCTCCCGGCTGTTTTACTGGATTTTGACTGATTTTGCAAGGCCCACAGAATATTGTGTTCTACTGCTATAAAAACATGGAACCTACAAAAAGAAAGATTAAAGTCTCTTCTTTCATCAGGAAGAAAAAAACTAGTTCCATCTGTTTCCGCTTTGCAGCAATTAGCTTTAGAATATAGCTAAGTTTCATCATTATTCACAAATCTGCTTTGAATTGTTGGGAAACAGCTTGTTTTTACCATGGCCCTGGTTGATCCATTACTCTTTTGCCACCTGCTGGGCGTTTTTGTATTTACTACCATTTTTTGCACCCATTCTCTGCAGTTGAGAGGCTGCATCAAAGCCTTCTGTATGCTCGAGCATAAAAAACAAACAAAAAAAAACTTATAAATACGTCTTTGGGAGACTAATACATTTAAAACCGAACATAGGTTTTTGGCAGTAAATGAGTAACATTTCCATTTATTTCAACAAGAAAAGTTGAATGATGAGTCACGAGCATGGTGATAGGTTACCTGGGAGCGCAAGGGTGCCGATACTGTGCTCTCTTGTTGATGTGGTCCACGTAATAGACGCCGAACTCGGCCGACTCCACCTTCTCCCAGCCCGGCGGGAGCCCCTCGCGCTCCAGCGGGTGGCTCCAGTGCGTGGTGTTGGTGTTGTGGTCAATGTAGTACTTCCTGCCGCGGATAGTCCAGTCCACGGTCCAGCCGTTGGGGAGGGGCAGGTCCTCTGCAGTCAGGCTAGAGAGATTCCCCAGCGACTTGGCCTGGATTCGACCTATGCCTTCAGGGACGATGACAATTATTTCTCTCAGTGACCCGTGAGTGAGTGAGAGCGTGAGATTTTTTTTTGTGAGAGTTAAAAAAAAATATATATAATTTTGTTCCTCTACTGTACTGAATGTATCAAAACATGAACCTAAAAATCAGGTACCGACCAAACCTCCTATGCATTTTTACGTTTCTTTCAAATGTGAAGCCTTTCCCTCCTCTTTGCTATGAAAGACTATAGTAAATACTTTTTTGCCTGGCAGCATGATTTGAGGAATCTTTAAAGTGACTGCTGTGCGACAACACGATCGTGACCCTGAAAAACGTTGTTGACAGTGAGTAAAGGGAGAGCGAGTGAGAGAGAGCAATGTCACTGGAAATTGGTGAGTGAAGAAGAATGCGAGAGCATGCCACAAAAATGTACTCCGCCTCCTCTGCAACCAACACATCATCATCATCATCGTAGTGTCGGCCATTTCCCGCACTTTGGAAGTACTCTGGAAGTCACATTCCACACAAAGTCCAAAGTCCAGTGAAGTGTTTAGTTTTTGGTACAGTAGACGTTCGGTATTCCCAAGGATCCCATTACAAATAGTACTTCCTTTAAACCCCGTATAACCCCTAAAACACTTACGCTGTCCTTAAAAATAAGGGTCTTCTTACAGTTCCTTGATAAACTATTAAGGTAAGGCAATAGTGGCAGAGGCCTCAAATTGATTCGAGTTCCCACTCCATGACAAAAAAAAAAATGTTTTTGTTCACATTAATAGCATTTTAAATCTATCCTTGTGGATGATTTAGAGGAAGCCAAGTGCAAGTTAAAGAAACAGGTATTAATATTCTAATATTTCTGTGGAAGTATTATAGAAAAATATTTAGCATCTTTGCACTGAAAAATGAGAAGTAGATCCCGGAAGAGAAGAAGATAAAAAAATGTATGACAAAACAGAATTGTTCTGATGTGCACATAGCCTGGATGCCCTAATAAGAGCACACACTCACATCACATGTTTGTCATGTTCAGTAAGATAAAGAGCACAAACACACAAGATGAAGCAAAAGCGAGCTGTGTGGCTTCCCGAGAAGCCTCTGCCTGCATTCCAATCACGCCGACCTAAGCGTGACGCACGTCAGGAACATAGTGCGTGGATATGAAAAGACTTGTTCATGTGGCTGTGGAGCCATCTTTAAAACACAACTACGACAATTCGCGTACCACCTGTAGGCCACAGATCCTGGCCCAATGCTGCATTTCACATGAATGCCGTTTAGATTGAAGACGTGGGGAGCTTGAGGCAGACAATTCTGACTTTTACAGGCTTTATGAAAACGGCTACAAAGAACCCGGGGTGTAAGGGGATAGTGCATCATGGTTTGAACCAAGTTCAATATTTCCACATATGATCATGTGACAGCCTTATTTTATAATAAGGGTGTTAAGAAAAATTGATTCGGCAATATATCGTGATATTACAGCGCGCAATTCTTGTATCGATTCAATATGCAGCCGAATTGATGCCTAAACATTCATTTTTTAAGGAAATATTCAACACAAAGTCTCACTTAGGGTTAGGGTTCACACTTTAAACATGGGAGAACGTTAATGTAACATTAAACCTTAATATTGTTATTTTAATGCTGTCCAAACATGAAACAGATTGCAACCTGTTTGTTAAATACAGTGTTGAAGTTTCAATTAAATACATTATCATACAAATCGTACAGCGTACACGTACAAGTTTTCTGATTAGTATTTTCTAAATTTGAGTTAAAAAAAAAAAAAATCACAATAGTCGACTAAAAAATTCATATCAGGATTAATCAGTATCCAATCGAATCGTGACACGGACCGAATCGCCAGATACTAGGCAATTCAAACTCCCATTTCATAATATTAAAAATTAAATAAATTTTCCCCCACACGCTAGGTAGGGTCAGGGGTGGGCGGAAAAAACGTGACTAACTCTCGACCACAAAAATTTGTTGTAAAAAAAATATAAAATAAAATAAAATAAAACAATTGGTGGGATATACTCGTAGTTGCCATGGAAGAATACAGAAAACAAATAAAGATGCCCAAAAGAGTTTTGGGGGCTCTTTAAATTATTATTTTTAAAAATTAAAAAGAAAAGTTTGTGGAGCTGAGGTAGCTTGGAGAGAAAACAACAAGGGAATTCGAGCACAACATACATGTGACCACAACACCGCACATACTACTAAAAGGAAACTTTTTCATCTTTTTTTTAAGACTACACTGTAGCGTATTCCTTTTTCAAATATACTTGTCCAATTACACTCATCTGTCAATTGAAGCTTCTCAGCTGTCTTTGCTTAGCATAGTTTGCGCCCCGCGTCTCTTATCAAGACATAGCATAGTGTGAGTGTAAAGTGATGTGATTATTGTGGGAAATGTGTACGAAAACTAAATAGAGCCGGTACCTGCGTGGGTGAAAATTACCTGAGGGGGGTCTGCTGGGTGTGGGGGGTGTGTGTTGCCGTGTAAGTCTTTGGACGTTATGTTCTCCACGCTCATAGTAGTGGTAGTCATCCGGGAAGCGTTCCGGCATCCTCCGGGGTTGCTGCTGCCTCCCGTCATAGTAGGAAGCCTCCTGAGGGGGGTAGTAGTAGCGCCCTGCGTCCCCGTTCTCTGACACGGGGCTGCCGTCCGTCAGGAAGGACTGCAGCGAGCCGGCGTATTCGTGCGGCAGCTCGCCGAGGCTGCGCGGCAGGTAAGGCGGCGCAGACAAGCGATGGCTCTCGCGACGGGCAGCCTCGTGTGGCGGACGCGGCGCGGCGGCACGGAGGAAGCTCTTACTGCGGGACAAGGCTGGCTCCCGGCCGGGGGCCGCCGGATAGACGGAGGGCCCCATGTCGGGCATTGGCACATCGGTGCGGCGGGGGATGGTGGGACCATGACGGATGAATGACGGCATAAGATCTGTAGAAAGAAAAACGACTTGCGTTAGCATCACAGGTGTCAAACTGAAGGCCGGGGGGCCAGATCTGACCCGCCACATCATTTTATGCGGCTCGTGAACGCAAGTCAGGGTTTCACGCATCCTTTATTAGCCTGCTTCTCACACTTACACAATTCACAACCTGTGTATTCTGAAAACAAGCTGGAATTTAACAAGTTAAAATAACGCAAATGGATAATTTATACTATTGTGTCACCATTGAGCCTTACATGACACTATGTGAGATAATAGACATTATGGGACATTATAGTACAAAAATGGGAATAGTATTATGGGAAATACTGGGAGTAAATAGGACATTCAACATTACGAGAACCGATGGGGCATAACAGGGGACACTATGAAACATAATGGGAAAAAAAAAAAAGAGAGAGACTAAGTGCGGGACATTATGTGCGAGACATTATGGCACAGGGTCACTAACAATTTTACACAAAATCAGATTTGATATAGGAGACATTAGAAGGACAATATGGGACAAAATTGGAGCAAATTATATACTCTGCATTATGGGAACTAATGGGACACAATGGGGGTCAATATGGTAAATAAATAATAATAATAGGACAAAATTGCACACCATTGAATATGATGGGAATGTAAAAAAAAAAAAAAAAGCGACTTATAACAGGAGACTTTAACGGGGATGAAACGCAAACTAAGGGGCCACTATGGTACATAAACGACATACTGTGACATCAAACACAACAGAAGACATTATAGATCCTTCCAGCTGACGTCACTTTACCCAGAATGCTTAGCGACCGCTTACCCTCTTGATGGACAAACAAACCGTAGAAAGACACGAAGCGTTTTCGGTAAACGATTCGTCTTTACATGACAAATGTACCAAAAAACGTCCTTAGTTATCGCGACACACTAGAACCAGCCGTTCTTAGCCGGTATTGGCAAAGGCTGGAGTTGGTTTATCTACTTTCACCATCGGCCTGATCAAAGCAAGCCACAACGTTCCCCCATGTAACATCACAATATTTTAAATGATCTCATTATGAAGAAGAGCGCCTATACATGGGAGGACTTTGACGCCATCAAAAGCCTGGATTCTTATAACTATTTTGTGTCTGGATGGGTGAAGGATGTCGGCTGCGTTCAACACTACAATGTTTGTCTCGTAGCAGCAAAGGTATGTTCTATTTATCTTTTTGACACGGGTTACTGGTGTAAAACGTTATTCATGAAATAGTTTATGTCCGGATAAACCCGTCTTGCTGCACGTCCGCGGCGCCTCACGGAAGGCAAACACCCAAAACAAATGAATGTAGAGAGCTTGATTTTCGGCGAGCGTTTTCGTTAAAAGGTAGAAAATATGTCACGTGTCACAAAAAAAAAAACCCGTCCCGAGTAGGACAGTACATTATTGCGAATCATTGAAACCCGTCGTTTGAAGCCGCTAGCTGAAAAAAATAAAAATAAAAAAGTTGCGTCGTACTTTCACGCTAGCCATCGTGCTAGTCTTTTATTCCTCACGGTCTTCCGTCTGGTTTAGAATCACTGCCGGCAGCCGAACGCGCACAAGTTCACCATAGCATTGGCAGCTGATTTATCAACTGTTTGACCTATTTTCTAGCTCACACTGATTGTTTTCTAATTCACTCGCATTGACGCGCTGACCATCACCGCTAGGGGCGCACTAACGTGACGTCACACTGGAAGGGTCTTTTGGACACTAGATTATGATGGCTATTATTTTATTTTATATTTTTTTACAGGCATTGCAGATGACGTCAACAGAAGTGAACTTTTGTTTTGACGCTACGCAACCAGGACAGCAGCTGGCTGGTTTAAAAGTGTGCTTAAAAGTGGCATAAATTCATCAAAAATGAACTGTAGAAAAAAAAAGGTGCGACAAAATGTTTCCATGTCCTCACTATGACTTGCTGGATGTTACTGACAAGCAAACAGCATGAACTGTCACTGAACTCCATCGATAGCAAACTAGGCTAAGCGACGCTAGGCTAAGCTAGGCTAACTATGAAGCAACCTGTTGCTTACTTCGGAGGAGTGGCGAAGTCTCCTTCTTCACATACTTCCCGTGGACCTCGGCTGGCTTCGACGACTCACTTTTACTCTTCTTTCGCGAGAGCATAATAACTCCAGTTTGAGCGTAGCGGAGATGGTAGGGGAGGGGGGGCGGGGAGAGGACGTCAACAACACGGCGCTGACAAGCCCTCCGCTCGGCGGCCGCCCCGCTCTCCTCGTCGCCAAGCGCGGAGAGAGAACATTTTGGTAGGGAGCCGCTTCGGAGGAGGCGAGTTTAGCCTAGCCGACGCTAACTAGCGGGAGACGCCGTTCAGTCTGTGTTGCGTTATTTGTGAGCATGCGCAGACGTTTGCGGCTTCCTGCGGGCGCATGCGCAACCTTGGTTATTTAAAGTAAATCAAATCGCTATCTCGAATCATCTTTCGCCATGAAAAGAATGGTCATGTCATTAACCCGTTTCAGCCCCCACACCAAAACACGAAATTTGCTAATTTGTTTGCCAAGATTTGCGTAAAAAAAAAAAAAAAAGTCACTCAATGTCAGAAAACTACAATCAATCATTAACAAAATGATGTACAGTCTTCCCTCGCTATAACGCGGTTCACTTTTCGCGGTCTCGCTGTATCGCGGATTTTTTTTAAGTGCAATTTTGCATATTTTTTTGCAGTAATATACCCATTTTATAAAATTTATGAATGTTTGAACATTATCAATGTTTGAACAAGAGAGAAATGTGAGAACATGTAAATGCCTCAATGAGAAAAGTGTCTAAATTGTGTGGTAGGGGATATTAGAGCCTTAAAACATTTATAAGAATTGTAAAACATAAAGCTAACTACTTCGCGGATTTCATTTATTGCGGGTATTTTTTGGAACCTAACCCCAGCGGAAAACGAGGGAACACTGTATACATTCATTACTTAATCAACCTCCGAAAACAGAACGATGACCCCAATATTTTGTCATTTATGGAGATTTAGCTTTTACACCCATAAAATCCAAAATATTGTGCCAATCATTCTAATATTAGTGATCGAAGTATCCACATAAGTTTTGGTGAAGATTGATAATTAATTATTATTATTTTATTTTTTTTACATTAAGTGATGTTCAGCTTTTTCTGTGGACAGGGAAACAGCACTCTGTTTTACTTGATAAAAACGTACAGCCATAACAATGTAAAGAATTAAAACATTTTTTGTTATATATATTTTTTTACTGGGTAGGAAGCCGTTAAAATTGTAATAAAATTTGCAATTTAAAGAAATCAAGAATCAACACAAGTTGCATGTGATATATTTAATTTGCTGCATTAACATCACTGCTGTCCAGTGAAAAAGATGTAAATCTTGAGGAAAACATTAAAAAAAATACATGGGAAAAAATAATTACAAGTAGTGTGGAATAAAATACAAAAAAAAACAAAAAAACACCACCACCACATTCCACAACAGTGGAACCAAAAACGCATATAATTTGGACCTTGCTTTTCATTGGTCAGAAACCAGAAACAATTCAAATACACCCGCCCCTAAAGTGTACACATTTTTATCTCTATACACATTATACTGCAACATGTCATTACCATCAAAACACGTTTAAAGTGAGTGCAACAGGTAGTGTTGGCTTACATTTAAAACAAGTTAGACAGTGTATATCAGAAATTCTCATGATTGTTTGACGAGCATGAACACACAGCTGACAGACAGATTTGTGCTTTGGTATGTACTGTATAGAATAACGCTTCTATAAATTCAAACAACACTGAAAACCTCCTCACAGGGAAGTCGTATAGAATCTTTGGCTCTGGAATTACCGTCTCTTGGGTGAGGGGAGACCATTATAGAAACGTGTTTTATATCCTTTTTATTTTTTATGCAACTCTTTCCAGAGAAACAGCATGGGAACATAATTGCTCTGAATGAAGAAGGTATGATTCCTTCAGGACTTTGCTGTCAACTGAGCATGAGGGCCACACTGGTGAGAAAAGGCTAACAAAATTAAGTTGTACAAATAAAGTGCAAATATTTGGAGAATACGGTCATAATTCATGAGACAAAAGTAAATTAAGTTAAAAAAAAAAAGTCAAGATCTAATTTATGAAAATGTCAATTTTTGCAAGAATGTCAAAACATACTTACTCAAAGTACTTTTATAAGAATGTAGTTGTAACTTTACCCAATTTTTTATTTATTTATTTCAATAGCAATGGAGTCAAAATACGATGATATTTTAAAAGAGTAATTCTACAAGAATAAAAACTAAAATATGAGGAAAAACAATTTTATAAGAATAAAGTTAAATTTGCAATTTTACGAGAACAAATCCAAAATATGTTAATTAAGATCTAGTTTTAGGAGAACATCAACATTTTGAAATCATGTACAAATATTCCGAAAAGTATGACATTTTACGTTTAACTATTTTTCTTGATTAGTGTTAGTTTAGACGAGCAACCTCAAAAACATGCAGGACTCAGGCCCCCTAGGACTGGATGTTGACACGTGGTTTAGAGGAAAATTCTTAATCTTATGTCTATAAATTAAAAATATTAGAAGACCCAAGTCATCGTATTACAAGGGTAATATAGAACAGCACTAATTTGAAGTGCAAATATGTAAAAAAAAAAAAAAAAAAAGAATAAACTAATTCATACAAACAATTGAAATTTCAATTGGTGTAGCTCTAACTGCTTCATAATGTATTTTTTTTTTAATGATAAGCATTATACACATACAACTGTGTAGGCAGCTTATCAAAGTTTAAAAAAAAAAAAAAAAAAAAAAAAAGTTTGCACCACTTTGTGGGGAAGGAGATAACACTGTACATACACAACTGCAATACATTCAATCGATGTCGACACATAAAATATATAATAAAAAAAAATACTGCATATTCACTGTATGTAATACTGACGCTTGGGTAAAAATAAAAAATAAAAATAAAAAAAATAATATATATATTTTTTTTTTTTTTTTTAAATACTAAAAACAATGTGCACATTATGCGCATTTAAAGTTGTAAGATGATGAGAGGAGAGGTGCAGGGTTTGGACCACATACTCTCGCGTGCAGCGTCAAGGTGTCCTCAGCCGGCTGCTTTGCCTTCTCCGCCTTTCTGTGTCGCCGCTGGACCACCTCCAGAGCCTTGAGTAGCTGACCGTTTTCCACGTACAGGTTTCGGATCAGCGTGTCCGCTCTGCTGTTCTTGTGAACCTGGGAAAAGTCGGTAGTTGTCAACAAATACACTTTGGAAGATAATCGTCGAGGGTACCAAGCCAACACACGCATATTACAACTTTGTGTATAAAGTTCTGACCTGGTCTTTGAGCTGGGCCACCTTTTCTCTGAGAAGCAGCTTGACGTTTCGGAGCGATGCCTCAATTTCCTTCATTCGTGCCTCCATGCGCTCCATGCGGGGCTCCTGGCCATCCTGGAGAAGAAAGATCAACTATAATTACTGTATTAATGATTTAATAATTATAAGACTGAAGTGGGAGCATTTCAGTGAAATACAAAACAACCCACAACAGACCAGTACTTGCTAGAGATTTTATTTAATTAAACTAAACAATGTCTGTTGCATTTCTAATAAATAAAATAAAAAATGAGGAGGGAATTGTGCTATTAATAGTTTAAAAAAAATGTTAAGACACAAGAAAATATATACTAAGCTAATCCAGGAAATATGCTTCAAGGAGGTGGAAATTGGGCAGTTGGCATATAATTGAGGGTAAATGCAAATCCATTCCAATTAATTTTGACAACCTCATTAACAACTGTCAATGCAAAAATATGTACCAAACCATTCCAGAAACTATACTTCAAGTTGGAAATTGGAGTACAAGCCGTAGATGAAAAGGTAAATCCAAATCCACCCTTTTCTTTTCCCAATCACTGAAAGTTGGCACCCAAACGATCATCTTGGTAACATTGTCAAAATTAGTAATAGAAACAAGAATATATGTACAAAACCAACCTAGAAACTCCTTCTACGGGTGTAAGTAAAAGTAAGAACACAGCTCAATTGGTAAATTCATATCAATCCTTTATCTAGCCATTGAAAGTCAGTACACTAATGTTAGGTTATTTTCATAACCTTGGTCAATTGAGATAAGGAAAAAAAAAAAAAAAAAAAAAAAAGTACCAGCAGTGTCGGAGGGAAATGTGCAATAAAAAAAATAAAAAATTATGTATATATATATATATATATATATATATATATATATATATATATATATATATATATATATATATATATATATATATATATATATATATATATATATATATATATATATATATAATTAATCATGCTTTATTTCCCTCAAAAAATAAATAAATAAAACACCATACTGATAAATAATAATAAATAAAAACATAACGAGAACACATGGATCTTGTGACTCCAACATACATAACTCAACATTCAAAATTAACTGAGGTGCATGTGTGACATTGTGATAATTTAAGGGTCATTTTTCCTCCTTGGGAAAAAAAGAAAAAAGTGATCCACTCTTAGAAGCGCAGCAGCAACACGAAAAAAAAAAAAGCCCCTGTAGACAAAACGAGTTTAAAAAATAAATAAAATAAAAGCAGCTTGAACAAACATTCAAAAACACCATGTGCAAGTCAAATAATACAGTCATAAAAAGCAAACCAAAACAGGAGGAAAAGAAACCTGAATGGTCATGAATTGTAACTAAACATCTTGAACGCTAGCCAAGTCTCAGACGCTTTGTCTTCACTGATCATGTGACAAACAATCACATTAGCAGGACGCACAGAAAGCGCACACGCGTTTAAAAGGATTATCCTGTCTTTTAAAAACAAGAGTATTTGATTAAAACAATACTAAAAAATCTTCAAGATAATCTCCATTGAAATCCCATTGGGAAACTTGTGGGCCACCTAGCAGCAGTGCATCGACACGTTTGTGTCGTCGAGTCTCCTATGAGGATGCCACAATTAAAAAATAAATAAATAAATAAATACAAAGCGGCCATCTTGAGAGAGAAGACACCGGTGTTAAAGTCCGCCGATCCGCCGGTAGCCTTCTGCGTTGGCGTTAGCTTGCTGCTCAGTCACGACTCCCTGGAGAAAGAAAGGCAAGGTACACTTCACCACAGCTCCAGCCTCGCTAAGCTCTACCAACATTTTTAGTGGCTAGTCTTGGCTAGTGGGACATTCCGTCTTTTTATGCCAACGATGACTACAAAATGTCAGACAGCATTCACATGCTATTTGTAACCTTTGTCATGAGACTTTAGAATTAATAAAATATATAAATCCTATAAGCATACATATACTTTATCTGCAAAATATTTACAGGGCTTCCCTTTTTCTACATTTTGTTAACTGAGTGTTATTCTAAAATTGGAGGGAAAACATTTATTTAAATAAGACTGCATAAATTATTATTTATGGGAATTATTTCCATCAATTTTTCAATAAGGCTGTAAAAAACAGAATGTGGAAAGAATGAAGCTCACTGTAAACCTTTTGCAAGTGCACTATACTCATGAAAAAGTGTTGATGCTCGCTACCTGGACCATAAGAACAATGACAAATGGGTGAGAGATGAAGGTTTGACCACACCAAAAAGGAAAATCCAGTAGGTGTAAAAAGCAAAAAACACCAAACCCCCAGAAAACAAAAACAAACACACAATGAATGTGGAGATGGACCTGTGAAACACAAGAGGAGCGCTGCAAACATGGCAAACCATGAGGAAATATGAAATGATCATTCACAAGGATTTATCTCGACATGGGTATGTTCTTACAACCCTGAATGTGTCAGCGAATGGAAGTTGAGTGACATGACTGGACGCCACCTCAGTGCTGGTGAGAGAAACGGAAATTGTGTCCTACTCTGTTTCGTACATGAAAACATAACATAGCATGACAGCATGAAGGTTGTGTGAAGGTGACTGGGGAAATGCACCCCCCAAAATGGCATGTTTGTATTATTGTACCTGCACGTTGTTGGCGTCAGAACAATGACCGGTCACCGTCCTGTGGGGCGACTTCGGCAGGAGTCCGTTGAAGTGAACTTGGAATGACTACAAAAGGGAACAGAAACATTTAGCAATGAGCTTGCCACGTTTGATTTTTTAAGATGTACAAGGCACCACCCACCGTATAAGATTATAAAGGCTATTTGATGGTTAAAAAAATAGTTTCAATCACTTGACCATTTAGAAAAATGAACAAAAACAGCATTAGCTTAATTATTTGAAACACAAGTTCAATTGTATTGCCAACCTCAAAGAATTGCTTCGTGAGTCGAGCTATTTCGGCCTTGAGCGCCTCATTTTCCTCCTGCAGATGTGCATGTCCTTCCTTAGCAGCAAGGTCCTGACATGAAGACACAAAAGTAGTCCAAAAAGTAGGAGAACATCTTTGAAATTAACGTGTTTCTCTTTTTACAGGTGCAAAACAAAAAGTGTACGAGGGAATTCATTTCATTTCATTTATTTTTATGTTTTGTGACAGAATAAAATGAATTAAAAAAAATCTCATGAATGAAAAAAATACAAAAAGAAAAATAAGGTTTTAGGTAGGAGATAAAGAAAGGATGGATGACGTATTTGAAGTGATCAAGAATAAAAACTGAGGGAATTAGGGAAGGAAGGCCAAAAAGCAGGTTTAAGAAAAGAATGGATGCAAAAAAAAAAACAAAAAAAAACAAAAGTAGGTCTGGGGAAGGAAGGAGTTTAAGGAAGGCAGAAAAGCCAGTTCAAGGGGGAAGAATAGGGAAAGGAAGGTAGAAAAAGCAGGTCTCAAAAGGAAGAAAGATAGGTATGAGGGAAGAAAGGAATTCAGAAAAATCAGGTTTTAGCTAAGGAAGGATGCATGAATAGAAAAAAACACATGACATAATGAGGTACTGAAGGAAGGCAGAAAAGGTTTCAGCGACAGAAAGAAGGAGCAAGTCTGAAGGAAGGAAGCAAGAAATGGTCAGGAAGGAATACCAGTAGATGCAAGGACAAAAAACAAAAAAACAAAAACAAAAACAGGTTTGAGTAGAAAGAAGGCAGGAAAGCAGTCAAAGAATGGATACCCGAATAAAACGCAACTGAGGGAAGGCAGGAAGTGAAATAGTAAAGAAAGGCAGAAGGAAAAGTTGCCTGAAGAAAAGAATCCATGACTAGTAAAATTGTAAAACCCTGCATGAAACATTCATGAAAGAATGCGAGTAGAAGAATGCATTGATACCTTGATGAGCAGCTTTTGTGCATCAACTTCCTGCTTGAGTGAGACGTTCTCCTGCTCCAAGGCTTTGAGCAGCATCGCCTGACTGTTTCTGTGCTGCTGCTGCTGCTTCAGGGACAGGATACCGACCTGCGCGCAGTGACAACATGCTTACATTCATGCCCGTCCACAAGATCAAAGCGTCAAGTTCCGATTTCAAACCTTGTCTTGTTCCTTCAGCTGTGGTGCGTCATCTCTGTAGAGCTTCCTGCTGGGACTTTGGATGCCCGACTTGTGCAAGGCCAGCTCCAAAACATGGTTCTGCAGAAGACAAAAGTTGTGAATACAAACGCACACGGCGGTCTGCAAGAAAACAAGTCGGACCTTATCGGAGGCGTTCTGCAGCTGCTTGTGCAGCACCACAACTTCCTGGCGCAGGGCATCTCGCTCCTGCTGTATGATGCGGAGGTCCGACCGTAGGCGAGTCTTCTGGTGATTCAGGGCCAGAAGGTTGTCATCAGTGTCCTTCACCTGAGAGTTGGAAATGGAGAACAAAATAGGTAGGGTGGATAGGTACATGCTAACAACTGTTGGGTCAAAAATAACCCAAATTGGGTCAAGAATGGACCAACACTTGACCCAAATTTTTGGGTTAATTGAAGAACCCAATTGAATTGTGTCAAAGATGAACCAACCGAACTTTTTGAATTATTTAACCCAAAATGTTGGATCAAATTATATTCAATCAAGCAACCCAATTTATTGGTTGGTTTGTGGGTTATTCATGTGACTCAGCTTTTTTTGGTTAATTTAACTTATTCACTCCCAGCCATTTTGACTGAAGCGACCCCTTTCGCTCCCGTCTATTTTACTGGATTTTGACTGATTTTGCAAGGTCCACAGAATATTCTGTTCTATTGCTATAAAAACATGGAACCTACAAAAAAAAGAAAAGATTACAGTCTCGTCTTTCATCAGGGAAAAAAGTATATCTTTATCCGTTCCATTTTGCAGCAATTAGCATTAGAATATTGCTAAATTTCATCATTCTCGAACCTGTTGAAAATACTGGCAAAAAGAGCTTGTTGCAACATGGCCCTGGCTGATCTCTTATACTTTGCTGCCACCTGCTGGCCATTTTTTGCAATCACTACCATTACTTTAAACGACCTCTTTATGTCAGAAGCTGTATCAAAGACATCTGTATGCTCTAGTATAAAAGAAAAAACACACAAAAAACAAACATGTTTTTGGGAGTAAAGAACAAAGTATTGAAAAACGTATTTATACGTCTGTGGGTTTTTGAAAGAGTTAATAGCCCAATTGGATTTGGCAAAAAAAATAAAAAATGAACTGACCAAATTTTCTGAATTGTTTAACCCAAAATGTTGGGTCAAATTAAATGAATAACCCACGAAGCAACTCAGTTAATATGGGTTGTTTAGTGGGTTATTCATTTGCCCCAACTTTCGGCTAAATTGAATCACACAAAAAGTTCAGTCGGTCCCTTTTTGACCCAATTTTTGGTTATTTTTGATCCAACTGTTTAGAGTGTAAGAAGAAGAAAATCAAGAGTCTTTACCTTCTCCTGGAATTTAGCCAGCTGCTTGCGAAGACCCCGAGTCTCTTTGGCCGCATCCTTTCTCCTTTCAGTCAGTTGGCCGAGATGATTCTCCATCGAGTCCGCCTCCATCAGCTGCGCACAAAAATATACTCTGTTTGCTCTAAAAGGAAACCAACCCGTAGGTCTTCAACCTGATGGCCTTACCTTCTCCTCGAGGCCAGACACCTGCTGGACCAGCTTGGCGTTATTTTCCTCCAGCCTGGCTGTGTCCTTCACAGCTTTGTTCAACTCTGCCTCCAGAGAATGCACGCAAGCTGAGAGCTAACAACGCACGAGGTTGTTAACCACGAGGTTGCGTCCACCACGTCACCATGACGAACCACATGCTCACCTCATTCTTCTCGCTGATGAGCACCTCCTGCTTCTCGTCGTCTTTTATCAGGTCGGCCAGCTGCCTCTTGAGCTCCTCCACATCAGCCAGGCTAAGGGCGTTCTTGTCCGCCAGCATCCTGTTCTCGTTCTGGAGTCGCTGGCTTTGCAAGCGAAGGTCGGACATCTGAAAACCGGTCATTAGTGACAACGTGCCCCAAGGAAAATACAGTACAGTGGATCACTTTTACAAGCGGGTTTCAGATATGTCGTCGCCCAGGTGAAGTGGGGACTGGAGGAGGGAAAAAAATGAGCGATAGGGTACTGTGATGCCCTTCCATGTGGGCAAGGAGAGCCATTAATTCAACCAGACAAACAAATGTCAAACATAAAAATACAAACTCAGAACGGTCAAAAGTACCTACTGTCAACCACAACTTGACAATCAAGATATGGATTCCTGCTTTTTGCCTCACCTCTTTGTTGAAATTTTCTGCTGCCTGTTCAGCGGCAACCTTCTCCTGGTTGAGTTGTTCCAGTTTTTGTCTGGAATATAAATACAAATAGATCATGAGGTATGTGTTAAATTTTGGTCTACAGCAGGGGTTCTCAAACTTTCTTGGTTCACGAAAGGACTCACTATAATCCTTAAACCATTTAAACGTAACTACTATGAGTACTCCTAACAACCATAGTAATTACAAAAAATTGCAATGACTAAGTCTTCTTTAAGGAAAAGAGTCAACAGTTACCAGAACAAAGAATAATTTTAAGCAAATTTCAATAATATACTACTATTAATAATAATTATTATTATTATCCATTATCTGAACATTAAGGCATTTATTGTGGAAAAGACTACTGTATTCCATCAAAAAGTTTTTGTATTTACTTAAAGCTAAGTGGTAATTGGTTTAGTGGATTTGCTCAATTAGTACGACAATGTACCGTTAGTTTTTTGTTTTTTTCAAATTAAAAGTAATAATTTATTGCATAATATTTTGTGGACCTACAGATTATGGATCCTAGGGATCTGGAGACCAGAGTTTGAGAATCACTGATGTAGGACTCAAATCAGCTAAGGCACAAGTCTACAGAGCTCCTTTTACACAGAGACTCTAGTACTGCTGTAGAAACCAACCCAATGTAGTTTCAGTTTCTGTTATTACGTCTCCGTTTAGAAGGGCAGTAGTACTACCATGACAGGTGTGCAGTTTTGGGGCAGTTCGGGTTCTAGTCACAATACTGTCAGGCACATGAGGGAAAGATGGGGATAAACGCAGGCCACAGCACAAATCTGGGGACAAGAGTCCAAGGTTGTCTCCACGTTACCTATTGGCCCATGTGGGTGCATTCTTTGCTTGTAGCTCTGAGATAGCTTGGTGAAGTTTGTTGGTCTGCAACTGAAGATCACCGCAGCTGTCCTTGATAGGCGACACCTCGGAAATTCTGCTCCAGGGGGGACCGGGATCCAAGATGTCCCCTTGCGTTTCAAACTCCATGAACAACTCTGAGAGCTTACGATTCTCCTGTCGAATCCTGCCGATGTCATCTGTGAGAGAAATCCTCTCATCACTCATCCAGCTTTGCAGTCTCCAAACCTTCTTTTTGAGATCAGCGTTTTGGCCCTTCAATATGGCATTCTCGCATATGCAGTCTTCGTAACGAGCCTGAAGCTCTTTCAGCTTGGAGGCCTGGATTTCCAGAACTTTCATGTGCTCCATCAGCAGGAACATTTTGACTTTGAGGCTGTAGTTTTCCTCTAGATACTCGCAGCCCGTTTGGATCTTCTTGCTGTTGTGCTCCAAAAGACTCTGGAGGAGCTCACTCTTCTGCTGGAGCAAGAGGTTTTTCTCCTGAAGGAGAATATGCTCCTCTTTGGTTTGACGGTATGAAGAGTGCAGTTGAAAAATAGAAAAATCCTGGAATTCGCAAACAGGACTAACATTTATATGTTCACCTTTTAAATGATCCCAGTCAGATTCTGAACCACGATCATCTTCGGAATCATCTAGAGATAGTTCACAAGGATCCACAAGGACCAAGGACCCAACCACGGTCTCCGTATTCCACTGATCCTTATGTATGGGGCTTTCAATGGTAGAGGCAGGTACATCTTGAGGTGCACTTTGTTCTTTGTGGTAGTCCAAAGCTTCAGATACCTCAAGTGATAAGTTTTTATCTTGGCATTGACTGTGTGAGAATGACTTTGAGTTTCCATCAGTCTCCGGTAACTCAAGGTCAGTGGTAATCCAAGAGCCTTCTCCGTGACACAGAACACCTTCATGGTTGTCGTTAGGTTCTTCAAAGTTTGAGGTGTTCAGATCATTACAGGTCTCACTTGCCTCCATCTTCAATTGTGATACATTTTTGTAAGACTCATTCATTGAGTTGCTCTCCATTTTCAGATCTTTCTCACTGAAAGAATTTTCAGGACTTGATGTCTGAGCAGTTTCCTCGTTCTTAGATGTGCCCAAAAACAGATCCTGGGTTTGTCTTTCCTTCAATTTCTCCTCCAGAATAGCCACCTGTCCCTGAAGCTCCTTTCTGTCCATCTCAAAGTCATCCACCGCCTGCTTGAGGAGCCTCTCCATATCCTCGATCCTCAGCTTCAAATCATCACGCTCTGTGAGGAGCAAGATCCTGTCCGCGGTCTGCCTATGGGATACTGAAAGAATCTCTCCGTATTGTGCCTCCAGCTGCGTGTAGCTGCTGTGGAGTTCCTCCCTCTCCTGTCGGAAATCTTCTACCGTTTGGCTGAGCAGGAGTTCAGCATCCTCGGCTTTCTTGTCAGACCGAGCAAGAAGCTCCTCCTTGGCCTGCAGACTCTCCTGGAGTCGGTTGTGCAGATCATTCAGCTGGTGACTCAGCTCCATTTCTTTGGTCTGGGCAGCTATTGTGCTGCTCTCTACTTGGTGTTGCAACTGCTGGGTCTTTTTTACCATCGCTTGCATGACTTCTCCATGGACCTTCTCCAGTTCAAGCCGTTCTTCAACACATTCCTGATTAAGTCTCTCGGTTTCTTCTTCCATCGTTTTCTGCCATTCTTCAGCACTTTGAAGCGCTTTCTGCAACTGCGCCTCTGAGAGGAGCTTCTGCTCGGCGTGGCTCTCCGAGAGCTGCCTCAGCTCACTCTGATAATGCTGTTCCAGTTTCAAAATGTCCGCCTGAAAGCGCACAGCCGCGGATTCTTGATCACCCGAGAAGCGATCTTCGACTTGCTTGATTTTCTCGGAGAAGCTCACCTCTGTCTGCTGCCTGTACATGGTTATGTAGTCGTCGTTACAGCAGAGGACACTTTTTACTAGGGGTGTAACATGGATTTGCAGTCATATTTTTCTGTATGGTACAAAGGTGAGTTCGCATAAAAAACATTTTAAGTTAAGGACAGGAAGTGGAACTGCATTCTGTTCTAGCCACATTTACTGCATAAACTAACAATGCAGTTCAGCCTCTGTAAAACGGATACGTTTTTAAGAGTCTATATTGTTAATTTCCGAAAAGAATATTACAAACTCTTGATGTGCCACATTAGTAATTAGATTTGTTGGTAAAATCTCTTTTGTTCACATTTTACTGTTTTGTTTTTTGAATTGTTCATAATGTTCATAGTTTAACATTTAATTTCAAACTTAATAAAATCTGCTCCTTTTTACATGTTTAAAATTTTGTACCAAACTATGGATTTGCTGTCCTGTTACACCCCCAGTTTCAGATTGTATTTGTAATAGTACAACAAACTCAGCGTTTTCACACTTGCTTTCAGTCATATGTTGAGCTCCTGTAAATGTTTCTCACAGCGCTTGCCATTCCAAAAAATTATATTGGTAAATAAGGTGGTACAAAATATCAATGTATCACATCGCCCATGGGACAGTAACATCAATTTGTGCAATAGGCTAGCTCTGTTTTAGTTCACAAGCAACTCAGTGTATGGCAACATATTCTTACACCGCTGTGCAAACAAGTTCATTGCATGCCGTTCACAAACTCAAAACATACTCTGGAATGTCGTAAATAAAGTGCTCCACATTATGATTTGTATGATTTTCCTCACCTCTCCTTAGCGATGTCATCTCGTAGCTTATCCAGCATTCCACTGAGAGTGTTCATCTCCTCGGCGTGTTTAACTCTGATCTCTCGCAGGGCTTCTTGATGGGTCTCTTCCTGCAGGTCCGCCAGGTCTTCCAGTTTCTTCTCCAGCTCCTCCGTCTCGGCCTGGTGCTTCTCCCGTTCCTCGTCCAGACTCTCCTGGAGCATGCCCTCATAGTCCTCCACCAGCTGCAGCCTCTCCTGCTCCCACTCCAGCTTGAGCTTGGCCTCCCGCTGCTCGTGCTGTTCTTGAAGGCGCAGTCCCTTGATCTCACTCTGCTCCCGGAGCCGGGTCTCCTTTTCCTCCTGCTCCTTGATTAGCTTCAGCATGGCCTCCTCCAACAGCGCCTGCAGGGACTCGTTGTTCTGCTCATCCAGCAGAGCTTGTTGCTCCTGCCACTCGTCAGTCAGCTTTTTCACAGTCCGACCGTGTTCCTCCTCCAAGCTGGCTCTCGCCTCCTCGACTCTGGCTGTCAGCTCTTCCTCATGGCGTTGCTTCAGCAGTTCCTTCTCCCTTTCCAAACAATCTGCCCACCTCTTCTCCAACTCGTCCTGCTGTTCCAGGTGTTTCTTCTCACAGTCCTGCACTTTGTTTTCCAACAGTTCTGCAGTCTCCTTTTCCAGAGTCTTTATCACACTGGCATGTTGGTTTCGTATCTCCTCCATCTCAGCAAGAAGGTCCAGCTTTTGCTTCTGCAGGTTCCTCAGCTGCTCCTGC
Source organism: Festucalex cinctus (assembly GCF_051991245.1). Taxonomy (NCBI): domain Eukaryota; kingdom Metazoa; phylum Chordata; class Actinopteri; order Syngnathiformes; family Syngnathidae; genus Festucalex; species Festucalex cinctus. Next base: position 14,586,691 of record NC_135422.1, on the reverse strand, counting down.
TGTTCTGCAGCGACGCTCTCCGCCTCAAGGAGCTGCCCTCGAAAGGTGCTCGCCTCCGCCCGTGTCTCCTCCTCCAGGCGGGTGCGCTCCCGCTGTGCCTGCTCAAGCTGGCTCTGGAGCTCCTGCTCCCGTGAGCGAACACTGGCCAGCTCCTCCCTCGAAGCCTTGACCTCCTGCAGGTGTTGGAGGGCCAGTGCGGTCTTCTGGTCCTCGTGTTGCTCAACCACAGCGTTGAATTCATTAATCTGCAGCAAAGAAAACATTTGAGTCTCAGTTTCAGATTTCCTCATTCTGCACATTCAGGTGAGAGAGCCTTTACCACCTGGGGGGCAATATAATACAGAAAAAAACTTGATAATACAACATTAAACAATTAAGATGACATACTTTGGTATCCAGCTGGTTCCGCAAGTCATCCATTTGGCGCAAATGCTGCTCCTTTTGCTGCTCCAGCATCATCTCCGCTTCCAGGCTCATACTGATGAAAGGATGGACTTCGTCCGAGCCGAGGCCCTGGTCCGACTCCACGCCGGGGCTGTTGCTCTCCAGCTCCTCTGAAAGAGGCTGGAGGCAGGGCTGCTGAGGTCGGCCCAAGCTGTGAAAGTCCTGCAGCTCGGACTGCAGCTCATCCACGCGATCCTGCAATTCCTGTTTAAATAATCAAAAGGTACACCGTTAAAAATTTACCACAACAGCTTTGACCATCTGAAACGGTAAGTAAACAACTGGGTTTGTGATGACAAGGAAACGCGATATTTTGTATAAAATAAACTGTTGTGCACAGCACTCAAACACTGCATGTTTGCCTTGCAATTTCTCTCCTTTTCATGAAGCAGCTCATTGCCTCAATTTTTCTTGAACAGCCTGTTCAATGTCATTGTAAACAGTTGAACGTTTTTGATCTCTCAGTATCTGGCCCCCAAGGGATCCATTAATACTGTCAATCATCCGACGTAAATCCACATAATTCACCTGATTTGGATGTAAACACCCTCACCGTGAGAGTTAAGGCCAATCAAAAACAGTTGCAGTGATGTTTAGAGCCAAAAGAATATTTGTAGATGGCCCAATATTTATGGACCTGACTTGTATGTTGCAAACACAATATTACCCTGCACTGTGCTTCGTAGCTCAGTCGCAGCTGCTTCATGCGCTCCTCCTGCAGGAAGAAGTCAGCGTTGCTGGGGTCCAGGTCACCAAACTAAATGTCACGCAGACACAAATGTAGTTGAATTGCTTTAATTAAGGCAAGAATCAAAAGTGTCTCCTTTCAAATCTTACCTTTTCTTTCATCATGATGTCCAAACTGGCCTGCAGTTTTGTGACTTGGCTTTGGGCCTTTGACAGTTTTTCACTGCAATCGAGCAAATCCATCTCTAGACGTCTGTTTTCCTTTGACGACCAGGGCACAACGTTTTACTGAACCTGAATCTGTAGGAAATACAGCAAATTCGAACCTACCTTGATCGAGATGGAGAGGTGGTCCCTGAGGAAGGACTCGTCCTCCTTGATCTTTTCCACCTCCGCCTCCAGTTCCTCGCGCTGCTGCGCCGCCTGCTGGCAGATCAGGTCCATCTCCTTCATCAGCTCAGACCGCACTGCCGCCAGCTTCTCTTGGTGCTCCTCTTCTAGCTTCCTGAGTAACAGGCACATGCAATACATTTATTGTAGTTATTAATATACATTAATACCAGGGTGGTTTGCGTAAAAAACATTGTTCACTAACAAAGCTAAAAAAAATGTCTTGGGGAAAACCTTTTTACCTGAGGTTAAGATTATTTGCACACTCGATTGACAAGTGATGCTCGTCCACCTCGGTGGCCAGCTGGGTTTTAAGCCTTTCCACCTTTTCCAGGTCTGATCGGATTTTCTCTTTCTCCCTCATCTCGCCGTCGACGCGCGCTCTGGAAAAGGAAGAAGAAGAAAAAAAAAAAAAAAAAAAAAAGACACTAAATCATCCAGTCATAATTGAATGGAAATTACTTTACTCCGGTTCTGCTCAGACTAACAGGAGATGTCTGATTTCCGCTTTGAAGCTGGCCAGTGCCGCCTGGTGGATGCCATTCTTGGTGGCCAGGATTTCATTTTCGAGCGCGACGGTCAGATCACACAGACTCAGCTTGCCGTCAAGGCTGAAATTTAAAGCCTGCAACACAAGAAAGTACCTTTTTGACAACCATATAACCATGATTTTCTTGCAAATAAAATAAATACAAACAAGACATTTTTTACTAATCAATGCAAAGGATACAGTAATAGTAATAATTAGGGCCCGACCGATTGATCAGCCAGCTGATTACGTCACCCGATATTAGGCCTTTATAAAATAACAATTGGCTGACATTTTGGAAATTAAACGCCGATATAAGCTTACTTTCTCATGAAACAGTAAACACTGCTCTGATATGGACGGGAAGCAAAGGACATGCATACAGAACTGTGTGAAACGCATCCTCCTCGATCCTCTTATATGCTGATTAAGATGCAATTTCTGTAAATATGTTAAGAAGATCAATATTCATGCTCAGAGTTAAATTTGGGTCTCTCTCTTCATGTTCATCATATATTTCAAATGCAACTATCAGAGTTGAAATGCAAAAAAGGTCTATGGTTCCATTTTGAAGTCATCACTTTATTGCAAAGAAAATAATGGAGTCAAATAAATGTGATTTATTGTCAAAAAGGCATATGTATATATCATAGTTTTCCAGTAACTTCACTCATTACGTTGCTGTACTACATATATTTATAACTTGAATTTAAAGCTAAATTTGTACGTTTTTGCTTATTTTTTGCCTGTTTCATATCTTTCCTTTCGTAAGCATTAAGATATATTAATCATATATTAACATAATCGTCTCATTAATCGTTTATCAGAATTGGCATCAGCCTAAAAAAAAAACACTGCATATATCGGTCAGGCCACAGAACAACTCGGGAAATGTCTCATTAGCATGCGTCACCTGCAGGATCTCAATGCTATTTTCTATGCCTTCCTCCATCCAGGCATCAATGATTGACTCGACTGCAGTGAAGCCTGTGCCATCGTCCAGGGTAGAGAACAGACACATGCCAATGCTGCTCATCAGGGTGGAGGGGTTGGCAATCCGACGGCCCAGCTCATCAAAGGGCTGACAGAATAAATTATAACGTCAATAGTTGTGAAAGACTACAGTACCTTCAGGAACTATTCTTGAAACAAAAACTATGTGAAGTTGATTACCTAAACAAGAGCTAAAAGTTAATCTTTTTGAGTTTCTGGACGTTTAGTACAGTGCTGTAAACCTTGTCCCAGAAGTTCTGAGACAAGGTCAGCCTACCTGAGTGGAGTGTTGTCTTTTCAGCTGCCTGTAAGGAGTGGAGGCCGACGGGGTGGCAGGCTTGTTGTACTTTAAAACCATGGAAACAAACTCTTGAACATTGATCCATCCGTCCCCATTCAAGCCATGGAGCGCATCAGCACTTATCTGACAGAGGAAATGCATTGATTTTTAAGGCCATATATCTTCTAGCCCTAACCCAGCTGGCTTCGCTCAAGTGCTTTCCTTGCCCACCTCCAAGCCTAAATAATCGCACAGGGCGAGCAGTTCCGTGTGTCCGGCGCATCCGTGCCATGATATGGCCAACTCTTCGCAGGCTTCCTGCAGCCTCTCCTTCAGGGGAGCAGAGACACATCCTCGAGGTGTACTCGGCTCGTCTGGGTTCCACAGATGCATCTGGCCTAAAAGATACAAGGATGAGTTTGTGACCAATGTCTAAATAAGGGAAATCTGGCAGGAAACTAGAGCAAACCTTCTGCTTCATACTCTTCTGTGCTCGTTTCATCTGCATGCCAGCGCTGGTGGAGAGAAACACAAAAATAATGCATATGACTCAAACATAACCACCATTTAACAAACTACTACTGTATAGACTTTTCCAGATAACATCATCCATCACTGTGATGATCTTGTGCCAGAACAAATATTCTGAATGTCATACATAAACACTTATTAAATGCTTTACTTCAATGTATGTACATGTAGTTAAGTTTATTGATCAAACACTACCTGCGCTACCTTTAACGTAACCATCCGCTGTAAGCTAAAGGATCATCTGCGGTCAAAATTAATAGTGTGATTAATCTGTGTTAATACATGAGTAATACGTTGGGGGTTAATTAATTCGTTAACTGTAAGTTTCACAGTCCTAGTAAATAATTAAATTAGTAGTCATGTTTCTTAATCAGGATTTCAATATCAATCAAAATGATGATTATTTTCTCCTAATCGCCAAGCCCTTTTAAAAAACAAATATTTAAAAAAAAAAAAGTGTCTCGAAAAAGCTACGTGCTACTCAAAGTAGCCAATTATTCTTAAAATATTATAATATACTATAAATGTTGTGGCCATTCAAGATAGCAAGAATTTCAACTCCATTTAAAAGTCACATTGCCTATAAAAGATGGCATTTTTTCAACCTAGATTTCTGTATGAGGGGGCATATGGTATTTAAAAAAAAATAAAAAATCCAACTGGTAGACCATTTAAAAAAAAAAAAAAAAGTTTCTCATGAGTGAGAAAAGGATCCAGCTGAGAAACTGATCACATAGAGCAATAAATAAAGCTGCTGGCGAATCTGTCTGTGCAGCAGCTGCTTCTTTTGCTACAAGCGTGAGTTTTAAATGAGTTTAAGGTTGAATGGCAGCTGGAGGCGGAGGCTTTGATTTGGTTGCTTTGGCCTGGGGGTAACCCTATTGTTTCGGAAGCAAAGAGTGAGGGAATGAAGAACAGATGGGGAATCTGCAAGTGGCCTTTTGATACATGGTGTGGAGAAATCCAGAAGGAGGAGGAGGAGGAAGAGGAGGGGTGGGTTGAGTCTTTGTTTCCTGGTACCCTCCTCCGTCCAGACCAGTTAAATGTCCAAGCCTGACCCATCATCGCTGGTCACTGCAGCATTGTTGTCACGTGAATTTGTCAAAACTAGAAAAAGGACACACTTCTATTCATTATCACTACATTGACGCTTGTCTTCAGAAATCTGCACAATACACAGAATATCAACACACTCGATGCAGGCTGGTGCAGCCATCATGATGACCAGCTGACACTTCTTTGTCAACATCCGAGTTTCTCAAGAACACAGTGACTTCCTCATCTGGCTAGAATACATGGTTCAAAATTTCTGCAGATACGTTTTTGAAGGAACCCCAGAAATGGCCAAAATTCAAAAACCATAAAGTAGTCTGTTCACACCAAAAATACCAGGCTTGCTGAAACTACTGAATGGTACACACAATGTCAAAACCTCAAATTCTTCACACAAATTAAATCTATCTCGTACACATGATTCAAATTTGGTATCATTCAGACAAAATCTCTCGTAGGAAGTCTGTAAATGACTCCTAAAATTGGCCAAAAAAAAACAAAACTATAATGGCGACACAGAACCAAAACGACAGAAACCAACCAAATCAATAAAATCTACCAAAATCTTGTCACTGAATTGAAAACCACAACTCACACTGGATTAAATCTGATGTTCATTTACTTCAAGTGAAGTCAAACCCTTCCCTCCATCAACACCAAAATGATGCCTCATTTTCTCTATGGGCCAATGTGACGACAAGGTCTCTGTAAACGTTAGGAGCTTAGGCCTGCCTAAGCATCTGTCGAGAGACGTGTATGCCAGCAATGAGAGCAGGATTATCCGGCAAGAAGATCAACAAGATCAGCATTATGGGACCGACAGAGAGAACATCCAGGGACCCGTAAAGCCAGCAGAATCACTTGCAGTCAAGTCTTAGACTAGTTACAGAAAAATTCAAAGGGGCCCGTCACAGAAGAACATTAATAACATCCTGCATAAGCACGACTCATTCACAGCCTGATCTGATGAGATGCGACAGTTACAAGTTACAACAAGCATCACAACTTTAATTGGATTTTGAATGTTAATCTCAAATACGGTAAATCTGAATCTACAAATCTGGATCAGACCTGGATCAAATTTTGTTTGGAATTACAGCTCCAAATTATAATATGGATACAACTCCCAAATCTATTCTGGATCTAAGGGAATAGTATAATAACACCCCCCATCAACACACACAAAAATTACAGCTTAAACTGATTACATTTGACAATGATGTAGTGTACTGGATAAAACATGTACATTTTATCAAATGTACAATCTGGCCAGGATCCAGATAAAAATTGGTTGACATGACAGTTCCTTAATTTCATTGGGAACCACCTGAACAGTCACTTCAATTTAAATGCAATTCCACATAAACAGAATAAAGTTAAAAGTCAATTGCATTAGATTTGAAATGGCTGTCAAATGAAAACAGACAGATTTGAATTGGTTTGACATTTTTGGTTTTACATCCTTGTCACCTATTTTTTGGGTCAAGTTTATTATTTGGTTCCATGTTAAACATAATTTACTGCTAAATCAATAAATCTAGAAAAATTATTTGGCTTTGGCATATTGGCTCCAAAATGTCATCTCGATCCAGGGAAAGAATTTGTAACAGGCTCCTAAATACGCATAACAAAAGTACAACCTGACCAGATGACATTTGAAATTCTGCCAAATGTGCATTCTGAATCAGATCCCAATTGAACTTGGTTGGACACTATACCAACTAACCTTCTTCTGGATCCAAAAGGAAGAACTCGAAATTAACCAAAACTATAATACAGCTTGATGTGATGAGATTTGAAAAAGCCGAAAATCTGGATCTGATCCAGATTCAGGTTGTTTTGGTCCAACCTGGATCTGATAGTCAGTGTTTAACCATTAAACATTTTTTGTTAAAATGTGGACTTTCTAAAATTGGTATTAAAATAATATTAGACAAGATTCACTTCATGATGTAAACACTCGTAGCCGCATCATGAAAGATTATTGGAACACCTGCTGCGATGCTACGCAAACATTGTGGCTTTGTGACGATTGTTTGTGGCTAACCACACACACTTGCTACTTTACTTACAGGCTAACCAGACACTTACTGCTTTATTTACAGACAGTTGATGTAATGACAAGGCTGTGTGAAACCTTCCTACCGCATTTTAGGCCAAGCTGATTAGCCCAGAATAACGCCTCACCAGACAGATATGGTCCATATGAGGACGGCGGGTGATAAGAATGGCATCCGTGGTTGTGAGCGTGTTGCTTTTTACCTCACGCTTCCTTGGAATAGCAGAGTCATAGTTGTCCTTGGTGTCCTCGCCGCCTGCAGTGTTTTCGTCGTGGTTGTGTGCGTCTTCGCCAAAATCTGATATGGTGCCGACCAATTCCGGCTTGGAGCGGCGGCCGTAACGTTTGCTGCCCTTCACAAACTTTGGTTGGATATCGGGAGACTCTGATGACAAAAAATAAGAACTGACGAATAGTTTTGACCACAGGAACTTTACACAATTGGGAACTTTTGGAGGATAGTCTGCTGGAACTATTGACTAAATTTAGAACCAATATAGTGCACTTGAAAGGTTATGGAACTTTTATTTGGCTTTATTATTTTATTCTAATGTGCTTTTATTCCATTTCTGTTAGGACATTTGGGAGGTCAATAAATATTTGGAGGACTGTTAAGTGTATTTAAGGGGCATGGTCCTTTTAGTTCCAGGATCAACAAGTGCCAAGAACTCAAGTGGAAACAGTAGTAGAATATATATTACCTGGTCTGGACGGGACTTCCTCTTGCGTTTGGGGATCCTCGATGCTGGATGACAACACAAGAATCAGTGCATCCCTGAACTGGTCAAAGTCAACCTGCGGTGAGATGTCAGCGATAAGAAGCAGATCTATTTAAACAATTCGACATTCAGAAAATTCTTCAGAAGGGTGGCCGTCTGCAGTGGGGGAGCGAGGCCACGCTTGAACAAATCGACAGCTGCCAAATGCGAATATGGTGATTTTCTTTGTGCCGTCCCGGCTGGCGTCTGCCGCTTTTGGCTTCATTGTTGGATGTCATGAGTGGGCAATCGGGTCACTCACCTCTAACTCCACCACATAACCAAGAACACTACCCCCACCTCGGTTATTCAGCCTGCACACGCTGCTAGACAATAACCAAGACGTCTGAGCACATGCTTGCATGAAAACTAAATTTCAGAGCGCTTTCGCTCTTAGCACCTCTCGGTCTTCCTCTTGGTGAGCTTTGTTTGAACAGTAACTGGTTCAGACTGCTTACTTAGCAGCCGGTTTACCATCTATGCCAGTAGTTGACTACTCTATATTATTCTTAATGTTTAATAGGGGTTTATGCAACTTTCAACAATTTATTGGGGTTGTTTGCACCATCAATTGACATTCTAGTTAAGATTTTCCCAATTTCCATTTGTTTTTCTAACACACACATACAATAATCATAAAATTTGGAGGTATGAGCACAAAACAAACAAGAATTCATACTTCCATTCACATTTCACACACAGGTCTATGTATAATGCATACAGTGACAAAAGTATTAGACCACCTTGTTTTCTTTAATTTCTTGTTTTACAACTAAAAGTTGTATCATGTCAGACAGTAAAGATGGTATGCCTAAATGTAAAGTTTTTGGTAGTATAATGCCATAGCTATTATTGCTGTATGAACTTAAGTGATTTGGGTTATCCTCAAGAAAACCATGCAAAATGGCGAGACATCAGCCCTTATGAGCCATTCTTCTTGTCACTATATTTGTTCAAAGAAACGTTCGTGACAGTCGGGTCTTCGCTGAACCTTTTGATGTTTGCATTCATTTGACCAATTTCACGCTCTTAAGTATCCCTGTGTATTGAAGATAGATTCTTTGGTTGTCGTGACAACAGACACCGTAAGGAAAGCTGATGGGGGTCCATTTTATCTGAAGAGGTTTAACACAGCTATTTGATGTATTCCCAAAAAAAAAAAAAAAAAAAAAAAAAAAAAGTGAGGACATTGAAGCCCTTCTATCCAAATGATCTGACATGTAATACACAATCTGTAGGGCTGGGCAATTAATCAATTCTATAGACTACTTGGAGTTTATTTGTCATGGTGACTTTTTTCCCCCCGACCAATATTTTCTTTAGCGGCCTCCATAGTTCAAAGCATGTCCCCACTGATCTACACTACTTACCCTAACAATATGGCTTTTATAGAATTGGGTTCTTTATGAGTAACATATCTAGATATGTATCAAATCCGAGTCAGATAATCCATACCCTAACAAGCAGTATAAAATGGATGGATGGATTATTTCTGTAAAAGGGGCTGAATAATTTTGAAATATTATCTAAATACAATTTTTTCCATCTCAACATTGCGACTGATTTAACATTCAATTATTTTTTTTCCAAAGTCCTCGTCCTATGTATTTTTTTTAAACAGAAACAAGCAACAAATGAATATGTATTTATTGTATTAAAATAACCATTTAGATTTATTAAACATAAACGTTTGCTACAATAAAGGCAAATGAACCCTGAATCAATACGAAAGATTTATCCACAGTGCCTCAGAATGGTGAACTTACTAAACACTTTGAGTTGCTAAGATAACTTCACAAAATTCTGCCAAACAAGTGTAGTGTAAACAAAAGGCAGTAAAACCTAAATCCAATTGCAAGAATGTAAATAAATCTTGGGCTCATCATTTCAGCTTCTCATGTTTCATCAAACAATGATATGTAAACATGTGGGCGGCACATACCTGGTAGATATTAGACACTTTATAAATAAATAAAATAGACATATATAAAATAAACTAAAGCCTACTGAAATAAAGCAGAGGTTTATTTCATTTTTTTTTCAAAATGAATAGCAGCTTTTGTGATGTGGAGAAAAAAAAAATGTTCAAAGCTTTTTTGCTATCAGGTAAAATGCAGCAAAATCCAAAAGTCATTTACTTTTTCTATAACGGAAAGGGAGAAAATAAAAACAACTACATTAAAATCATAAATTGCTTAAAATAAATAAATAAATAAATAAAAAAAAAAAAAAGAAAAAGCTCAGATTTAAAAGCTACATTGCATACATCATATGACTAAAGCTAACATCGCTGTTACCTGATAGGAGACAAATAATTCCGCCACGTACCCTTTCAGTGACACGGTCCCGACCCTGCAGCAGCGCGTCCAGGAGGGCCGGGGCGACGTCCTCCAAGTGCAGCGACAGGCACAGCTCGGCCAGCTCCTCCGGGCACAGTGAGCCGCAACCGCTGGTGTCAAAGCCATCAAAAACTTCTCTCAGGCGCTCTTCGTACTGGTCCTGCTCCAGGACGTCATCCATCCCACAGGACAGCAGCCTGCCCTGCCAACAGAGAGTCGAGGAAAATTAATGCTCATTTTGTGGCGTAGTTGGTGGTAAGTGACAAGTGTAAATATCTCAATTGTAGAGTCAGACTATCACTATGCAATTTTGGTGGGAAAATACTCACTAAACAGGGTGGAAACATCGATCTTTGCTCCAGAGTGCTGCATATACACAATGATTCAGCCTCGTTGCGCACACTTTGGCTAATCCAATTAAAACTGATTAGCCACTCTGGCTAATTGAGAGATGTGGCCAAAATCTGACACTGACAATGACTCAGAACTAGTAGGCTGGCCGATTAATTAATTTTAGAGAGTTATTTGTTGGGTGGTTTTTTTTTTTCAGGAAGACTTTTTTTTTTTTGTGTGGCTTCCATAGGTCAAAGCATGTTCTTTCTGATATGGTCCGTTTACAGTAACAGGGGTGTGTACAGATATGAGTTTATAAAGGCAGAGTCAGTGGTGAAAATCTAGCAGTAACAAGTCAGTGTTTGGTAACAAGTAACAGGTATTATTTTAAGTGTGCCCAAATCCTCTGATTTGAATTATTATAGTCTGCAGTCAGCCCTGCGATTGGCTGGCAACCAGTCCAGGGTGTCCCCCGCGTACTGCCCAGAGCCAGCTGAGATGGGCGCCAGCACCCCCCGCGACCCTTGTGAAGAGTAAGCGGTCAGGAAAATGGTTGGATGGATGGATAGTCTGCAGTCATTCATGAAAAAAAGACTGATAACTTTTGTGTTTGTGTCTCCTTTATGGTAAAAAAAAAAAAAAAACGTAAGAAAATTATGACAATACATGCACAGCTGCTCGATTATTGAAAAAATATTAATCATGATTAATTTGATAATTAATTTGATAATAAATCACGATTAATGAAACAATTTTATATTTTTGGGTATAAAATAACATTTTTAAACCAGTAAATACCACTAAATTAATTTATAATAATACTAATACTAATAATAATAATAATAATGATAATAATAATAACTAATAATAATAATAATTTTTATTTTTTTATTTTTTTTGTTTCAAATAAAATTCTTTGAAACACTAATTATTAAAGTTCTTTTTGGACCAAACTAAATTTATAAAATTAATTTTTATAATAAAAAAAAATGTATAAATTCAAGTATGGATTCCTTGCATGAACAAATATTGTGCATTGCAGTTGCATTGCTTTACACTTATAAATTGCCATAGAACTGTTGTAACATTTAAATAATTTCAATTAATAATCTTTTTTTACGATTATAGCAATTTTGTAATCGTGGAGTGTAATAATTGAAATTGTAATTGAATTTCAATTAATTGCACAGCATCAAGACAATTCCTGCCGGTCCATTTTTCCAGCTGCTCACCATCAAGCACACTCAACCAGGTGCCCTCGCAACACACACGGAGGGGGTACGCATTCATTGCACAATGGGGGTCGTCCACAAAGCCCACATCAGTATTCTACACGTGCACCATTATTGAGTAGCTCTCAAGATGCTAGATAATCACAGATGATGGCCAATTGGATGCAAGAAGAGACAGCATCTTTTGTACGTTTTAGACTGACAGCTGGTGCGGGTCAAAAGTAACCCAAGTAAAGCCACCTAATTGATTACAATTTACAAGCCCAAAATAACATGAAAATACTGTTAACAATGCACTTAAAATGGAGAATTAATGTCAACAGACAGACTTAACTATTGTACTCAAATCACACATACAGTACATTGTACATTTACTTGCGAAACTAAATTTTTGTCTTTAAAATGTAGGCCCTTAAAGGCCACCATAATTCATGGTTGAGAAACATACGGAAATAAATTTTTCAATTTAAACAGAGACTGTAATTGAATCGAATTCACCATTATTTGAACATTGCATTTTTCATAAGCAACTTCAATCAGTAATAATTACTCTAAATGTCACATAATAAACTTTGTATTGCGAAAGCTTATTCTCTGGTTCAGCAGACAGACACAGTCAAAATAATGTCCTTGACTCACAAGCAGTTAAAATGGTCTTCACATATATCAGACAGAGCTTGTTTAAACAAATAACCACAAGGAACCAAATACCAAAATGAGGACCATCACTTTTTAATCAAACATATGTGATGATGTGGTAGACAAGTGCTGAAATTATTAGAGGTGCAACAATTAAATCGATTAATCAACAACAATCAATTATCAAATTAACCAACAACTATTTTGATAATCGATTAATCGTTTAGAGATCAAAATTGTCCAAATCCTCAGAATGACAGTGTCTCAACAGTAAATATTAGATGATTTTGTAGTCCTCCATGAAAGCAGAATGGTTGTATTTAATGCAAATAAGAAAACGGTTATAAAAAATAACCATTAACTGTAGTTGCAGCCTTTGAAATTATTGTCAATATACCTTGCCAGCTTCAAAATGGCCTGTTATTGAGTGCCTTCCCACAAGAAGAGTGGGGCTAAACGTCGACACATTGTTTTTAGGCAACAAGTAGCTCAAGCCCCTGTGGTTCATGTGTTGAACCAGAAGTATGGTGGCCTTTAAGAAACTTTGAAGGCTGTTGGAAAGGCGCATAATAGGGAAATAAGGCCAGAAAATAGCATTGCAACTCACGCATTGACCATCCGAGCTCGTTCAGAACGCCGAACTCCTCACCTCTTGACTTTTGTTGCCGTTATTAATCAAATATGAACAACTTCTGAAGTACGATAAGACGCAAAGACACTCACCTAATTTTCCAAATTTGAAGGAAAAAAAACCGCCCCTCGGTGTCCAACAAGGAGTGAAAAACACTCAAACACTAACACGAACACGAACTTTTTTTTTTACACATGTCCGTCACACAGAGGGGCGTACGTCGACGGTTTCCCCGATATTAAAAGCTTGAAAGTCCTCCGTCCGCGGTTCGAGATGTAAAAGTGGTTTCAACGAGACAGGATGTGTGCGTCGGCAGGGTTGGGCTGAGCGAGTGCCATCCTCCTTCGTTCGGTCAGCTCGTGGCGGCTGCTGGACGATTTTGAAAAGCAGTTGATGGAGGAAGAGGAGGGCACTTGTGAGCACAAACCGGCGCTCATTGGTCAAAACAATGTTGACACGGTCGGTGCGATGTATATTGTAAACAATGTTTTAGCGCTTTTTCGTGGAAAATATCTTACTACCTCAAGGGCTCCACTTGATAAATAATAATAATAATTAAAAAAACTAAATATTAGGCTGGTTTGAAATGCGCATTGAAAGTCTGTGTTTTGACGGAGTTGCCAAACCCACATCGCTGCGTCATTCTTTCCCTCCATTGGCTACAGCGAACTTCAATCAAAAGTATTTCGTCCAATCCCCTCCGTGCTTTCTTTCTTGACAGGAAGTGCTTTAACTTCAGATTTTTTTTTCGAAACTAATCGTTCTATCTCCCGCAGAGTTGTCAAGGACAGTTTAGAGGTACTTTATCTTACTTTTGTAATATTACTACTGTAGAGTGCTAGAATTGTCGAATGGCTTTCACGTCAAAGTTTCTAAGAGTTTTGAAAATATTGCTTTCACCTTGTTGGTTTGTGCTCACTTTCGTTTTTCTGCTTAGGTTCACCAAATCAACCTTTAAAAATAGCTTAGTAAGCATTTCTATTTAGTCCCCCCCCCCCCCCTTTTTTTTTTTTTTAAACTAAGAAGGAAATTGATCAAGTTGGTGGAAGCGATGAAGGTGGTGTCCTTCCTGGTGGCTGTCTATGTGTCAGTGCCGCTCATCATCTACCTGTTCCCTTGGACTCTGGCCTATGCCATCTTTGCTCACCTCTGTAAGTACAATGATACTGTGACAACTTCCCATCTATTTGCTGAAGTTTGAAGAACCGCTTGTTAGCTACTAGTTAAAGTTAGTAATTTGCCAAAACTGGCCATTATATGAAACTATTATTCCTATTAACAGAAGTTAGCTTTTAGGCAAGAGAGGAATATATTTGCCTTAATAAAAAATAGTTACGCATTAGTCACTAAAGTTTGGCAAGGCATTTGTGGAAGCTGCTTTTTGAAGTTAGCTTTAGTGATTCAGACGATTTTGGGCAAAAAAGGTGGGATTCACCCTGGAATGGTTCCCAGACATTTATCTCCTGAAGCAAACAATCTTTTAGCGACCAGCTACATGTAGCTATTATCCATTAGTGGAAGGTAGCTATTAGTCCACTGCTAAAACTAAAAGGCTAACCTTGTGCACTGTCATCTTCAGTGAGGGTTCCATATTTGGTGGATCTCAAGCATCCCGAACACGTGCTGAACCACACATGTAACTTCTACCTGGAGCCGGAGGAAGGCATTCGCGTGGGTATATGGTAGCTACCACAGTCTTTTACAGTATCACTCAAAACTTAAAAAAAATAAAAAAAAATAAAATAAAAGCTAACCAACAAACTGCTCAATGTTTTATGAAAGTGTTTGTTTGCGTCTCCCTGAGGCACACGCTCCCTGTCAGCCAATGGGACAAGGCGGTAGGGAGGGGCCCCGAGTGGTACCGCAAGGCTCTGGGAGATGGAAGCCCTGTTATCATCTATCTCCATGGCAACGTGGGCACCAGGTGACGATAGAGACACTTGAACCCAGCTTAATGGATCCCGGAGGGAATTATGCAAGGTTTTCTGCACAGTCAAATGAGGGTTCGCCCTAAAATCTTTTTGTTTTTGATTGTTTTCAGAGCCAAACATCACAGGGTGCAACTGGGGAAGGTTTGTTTAGAGAATGATCGTTCTCATTTTTGTAGGATTTCTGCTCATATGTGCATGAAACTTTGCAGATTTTAAGTACTGCAGGGTTCCACGTGCTGTCTTTGGACTACAGAGGTATGCTCAAATTTATTTTTATTAAATGGGAACTAAATCCCAAATTTGGGGGTTGGTTCGACAATGCAGTGAATGTGCTAACACTTGTCAAAAAAGGGTACTCTGATTAACTCTGCGATTATGGAATAAGAATTAAAACAGAACACAGATATTCGATTGATTCAGTGCTCTGATTAAGAACCTGGATGAATAAGAATATCCACTAGCACATTGAAATCACAGTCGTAATACAGTATGAGAATTTCCTAAACACTAACATGCTAAAAGATTCTATGCTAACATATAAGCAAAAGCACCAATGCAAATGGATAAAGATTTTGCATATTGCCATATACACTATTCTGATAGCTTCGAATGAGAATTGCTAAAATGCTAACAGTTGCTATGCTAACATAGAGCATGGTAGCAACCTGAAGAATGAAAGCACCAAGACAGATCAATAAGAATTTTACATCTTGCCCGATATTCAGGTTCTAATGAGAACTGCTAAAATGCTAACATGCTAAAAGTCACTATGCTAGCATTTAGCAAGATAGCAAAGTGAGTAACAAGACCCAAAACAGATCAAAAACAAAATTACATCTTAATTAGTGATTAATTTCCATGACTTCCAATGGGAAACTGATTTTTTTTTTTTTTGCGATGTAGGCTTCGGCGACTCGACAGGGCAGCCAAGCGAACACGGCATGACCACAGACGCCCTCCACCTGTACACATGGGTGAAGCAGCACAGCGGGGGGTCTCTGGTGTGTCTGTGGGGACACTCACTTGGTTCCGGGTAAGTTTCTGCTCGCATATGATGTCATCATGGAGTCAGTGGCTCTAGATTAAGCTTTTTTTCTTTTCTTTTCTTTTCTTGAAGGGTTGCGAGCAACACTGCTGTAAAGGTGCAAGAGCAAGGTGGGTTTTGTGTGTGATCATCCATCTATCAGACGTCGCCAAAATACAGGAACGTAGTTGCTAATGTTTACAGCCAGCCAAGTTTACACTCTGATTCGCTCAACATGCCATGCCCCACCTTTTAAAGTCACACATTCAGACACAGCTGGGCACAGATACGACAGTATTGTAGGATATGAGGATGGCAACCCCAACTGGACAAAAATAATACCTGTTCCTCACAATTTTGGTATTACAGTATATGCTTCATATTTTATTATATTTAATTTCCACAGATTTTGTCAATTACCGGGTGGTCTGGGGGTAGGGATTACTGTATTTCACACAAAATTAAAAAAAATACATAAAATAAAATAATTGCACCGGTCCTAAAATAAATGGTTTGAAACAAACAGTTCTTAAAGACGGTTAAAGTAGATGGCAGCAATGCTCCATTTTAGATATGAGATAAGCACAGTCTAGTTTAGAGTCCACAGGGAGAAACAGCTGCATTTTGTGAAACCTCTTTGTTCCACTGCTACAAACGAATAAATGCAGAATCAAAAGGTTTTTTTTCTTGGTGAAAATAGTCTATTCTTTCATTTGCTACATTCAAT
Organism: Festucalex cinctus; assembly: GCF_051991245.1. NCBI lineage: Eukaryota > Metazoa > Chordata > Actinopteri > Syngnathiformes > Syngnathidae > Festucalex > Festucalex cinctus. Next base: position 14,570,111 of record NC_135422.1, on the reverse strand, counting down.
GTATATGTAAAATCATTTAACACAATATCCTTGGGTCTTGCCGTAAAATAGCTTTCATTGAGTGAGTGTTTTCTCTCTCTCTCTCTCACTATTTTTTTTTTTTTTTTTTTTTTTTTCTATCAGGTTCCATGGTGGACGCCGTCATTCTCGAGGCTCCTTTCACAAGTATCGGAGATGTCGTCCTCATCTTTCCTCTGGCTAAAGTGAGACCAATTTGTGTTTGTTTACAGCTTGTGGTACGTTTGCATGTGCGTTAGCACCAAACATGTAAACAATGTCTCAAAATATGTCTCGCAGATGTACACGTTCCTTCCAGGCTTTGAACTATTCTTGTGGAACACTTTGGAGATGAACAAGCTGCTGTTTGCTAATGAAGACAAGTGAGTTGACCAAGACTTAATCCAAGCAAAGGAGATTATATTTGCATCAGTGTGCTTTATGATACTTACAGTGAACCTTGGCGATTTGTCTTCCGCAAACTAACTTAACTGCAAATTATTGTCTAGAACATAATTATAACTATATGCTGAAAAATTCTGCTGTTTGCAGTAGCATCTACGCATTTTTTTTTGTGCTTTCTGCAACCATCCAAATGCCTACTAAAAAATAGCCGCTAGACAAAGTGGTAAGATAAAGTCCTTTGCGATATGTATTAAAAAAAAAAAAAATAGCATTACTAAGTCAAAAATGTGTATAATGTATAATACAATAAATAGTTAATTTTAGATGGAAAACTCCATTGACAATTAGCATTGGGCATTAAGCAAGGGATTTACTTTCATTTAATTATTATTCACACACAAATGTTTTTCTAATACACACGGACAGGTAATATAACAATAGTCACAGGCATATATTCGTCGCAATCGGTGAAAAACGACTTGTATTAAAGCTGGGAAAAGCGAAATACTTACTCTTACTAGCCACTTTCTGTTTCACTCTTTTTAATCTTCATGTAAATGTATCTCCTTGAGTGCACCACACTGCCCCTAGGAGGCCAAAGCATGCACAGCAAGTATTTAATTTTTATACAGTAGATTGTTTTCATTGAAATTTCTTAAATAAATTATTTTGTTCCTGATTTATTTTCTTTTCATTTAAGTTATATTTAAAGTTGAGTTTTTGTAGGTAAATCAATGTTTTTGTTTGTTTGTTTATTTAATCAGTGAATAATCATGTTTTTTTATCGTGATTCCAATATTAGTCAAAATAATAATGATTATTATTCTTTACAAAATGCCTAATCATAATTTAGGGTTTAAACTACGTATTATTTTGGCAATTAAAAAAAAAAAATGGGTAGAAGGTGTCTCTTATGCATAAATGTGTGCTTTTTGCTCATGACTAGTGAGAATAAAATACAATTTTAGAAAACACTGCTGCCAGATATAGACGTCCATCTGTTCAGTTTAAAGGTGCTGACCTGCCCGTTGCTCATACTGCACGCAGAGGATGACGACATGGTTCCGTATCACATGGGTCAGAAGGTAGAACATGTGACCACTTCGACCATTTTATTAAAGTGGAAATGAGCAGCCTCCGTACTCTAATCCTTTGCATTTCCCCTCCAGCTGTACCAGATATCTTTGCGCACGCACAGAGAGCGGAGCAAAGAAATTCCGCCGGAAATGATTTCCTACCCGGCGAGTCGCGGATTCTCACACAATGACATCTACTTGGATCCCGGCCTGTCCAAGTCAGTGAGGTGAGGATGAGACTTTTGATGCAGCGTCCCTGTGTTAAACGTGATGAATATTATAAATATTTCTTTCATCTGCTTGTTGTCGCAGTGATTTTCTGCAGAAGTTGCGAGGGCAGTAAGCGGGACTGTTGCACATCAGATTGACCAGGCGTGCAATGTGGAGCTGGAACACGTAAATGGCAATTTTCAAGGCCCCACTGTACAATGTGCAACTTGTAGCATATAAACTGCATTAGTATAACATACAGTGTGAGGTGAAAAAAGCCAGTCGTCATTTTCATATACCTGAGATTTTAATGTGAACACTGGTAGGAAAACACTGAAGAAGAAAAAAAAGGAAATTGTTTTGGTTTGTCTTTACTGTCTCCTAGCAGTTAAGCTAGAATGTTTACATTGATAACTCAGGTTCCGTTTGCCTAGCACCTCCCCCCTTGTGAGTGAATACATTTTGCTAATGCCCAGTGCAACAAAGCTGTAACAGACACAAGTATAAGAAAATAAAGGTTTTTCCCTGGCCAAGGTAAAGCGATGTGAAGTTGTTACTGATTTTGTTGTTGTTGTTGTTGTTGTTTGGGGGTTGCACGGCGCTATTAGGTAAACAAATAAAACCGAGGCAGCTTTTCACACTTTCTTAAGCTCACGGGCAGTTTTCTCGAAGGCCTCTCGGGGCTCGCTGGGCGGGGGGATCTTGAGGTCGGTGGGCTCCACGCCCCACACCTCCGTGGCGTACTCGGCGATGGTTCGATCGCTGGAGAACTTTCCCGTCGCCGCGATGTTCTTCACCACCATTTTGGTCCACTCCTTCGGATTCTGGAAATTAAAACAACAGTCAGCCATACAAACATTGCAACCAGGCCTGTGTTGATAGCATCGTTCACTTGGCCACAGATAAGTCTAGAAGTCCTTTAACTCATTTGATCCCAAAAACGTACAAATACGTTTTATTTTAAATGTTTTAAGTGTCCCGAAGACGTAGTTATACATTGTTTTATGTTTTTTTTTAAGCTAGAGCATGCAGACGGCTTTGAAACAGTCTCTCAACTGCAGAGAATGAGTGAAGAAATTGTAGTAATTACAAAAACGGCCAGCAGGTGGCAGCCGAGTATAAGAGATCAACCAGGGTCATGTTGAAAACGAGCTTTTTCCCCACAATTCTAAACAGATTCGTGAATAATGATGAAACTTAGTTATATTCTAATGCTAATTGCTACAAAACGGAAACATATAAAAAAACATTTATTTTTTTTCCTGATGAAAGAAGAGACGCTAATATTTATTTTGGTAGGTTTCACGATTTTATAGCAATAAAACACAATATTCTGTGGGCCTTGCAAAATCAGTCAAAATCCAGTAAATCAGCCGGGAGTGAAAGGGGTTGCTCCAGTGAAAATGGCTGTGAGTGAATGAGTTAAACATTAGCATAGCATTAGCTTTGTGTTTAAATTTCCTTCTTCCGTACAGTAACACAAAAAATAAATATTTAAAATTAACACCAAAAGATCATGTGGGAAATTATCAAATAAACACCTGTTTTAATTTATTTTGTTTAATATAAATGTTTTCTTCAATTTTGGCTTTAGTTAATTTGTTTGTTTTCATAAAATGTAATAACTTTGCTCATATTACACTTTGGTTATGATTCCGTTCTGTTTTTTTTTTTTTTTTTTTTTTTTTTTTTTTTTTATTATTATTAGAAATGATGGCAATCACATGGTTTTATCCAGGCTTGCATTTATAGAAGTTAGTTTTGTGATTTGCTGATTTTTAAATGGATAAATCATGAGTAGCCAAATAGCTTTATCCAGAGGCTTCATTTATCTTTTTCTTTTCTTTTTTGTCAGTTTTTATTTCTTGAATTTTAAATGTGATGATTGACTACAGAAACGCTAATCAGAATTTTGCATTTTTGTTTTAATTTTTGAGTGTCATTAAAGGACTGTGAAAGAGTGCTTGTATTGGGTGGTTCTATTTTATTTTTTTGTCTTTTCAATGACTATGCTGATGACCACATAGCTTTGTCCAAAAAATGGCATTTAACTGGCAATGTGTTATTTTGTTGGGTATATTCAAATACTATAATCCAGCGGTTTCATTTTTCTGGGTTAAGATTCAGACATTCTAATGAAGGTTCATTTAATATGGGTTAGATTTAATCATTCCTTTGATTGTTTGAGGTATTCAAATGACTGTAGACAACTGCATAGGTTAACGCATAGCCTTTGAAAAAAAAAAGACAAAATGAAATTGAACGCTTCAAAATGGTTCATTAATGCAGTCCACGGTACCTGATAGAGTTTGCTGACTTTCTCTTGACATTTCAGATACGCTTCAAAGTCGGCAAATACTTTGAACCTGAAACGCATGCAAATGTGAGTCATTATTTAATTAAAAACAAAAAAAAAAGTGTTGATATTTGTTTGTTGCTCACCGGTCATATTTGAAGAGCATCTCGGTCAGATCCTTGAATAAATCCGGATTTTTGGGGCTGAAGAAGCCGCTCGTGATCTGGTCCATCACTTGTTTCAGCTCCGGGATCTTCTTGTAGTAAGACATGGCATCATATCTTAAGAAGACGTCAAACAGAAAAGTTAGCCCGACCCCTTGTAAAGCAGAAAATCTTTTGTATTTTTATTTATTTTTTGGCTACCCGCTTTTGTCCATCTCCGCCACATCTTGCACTGTCATGCCGAAGATGAAGAGGTTGCCCACGCCGGCCTCCTCTGCCATCTCCACATTGGCGCCGTCCAGGGTGCCGATGGTGAGCGCGCCGTTTAGCATGAACTTCATGTTGCCCGTGCCCGACGCCTCGGTGCCCGCCGTGGAGATCTGCTCCGACAGGTCTGTGGCCGGGATCACTGAATGACAAAACACACGAAAAGATGAGAATTTTATACAAAAAAATCTGATAAATACCATCAAATAACTTTTGGTTATCAGTCTGAGCATTACAAATGCTTTCTACTATAATATGTACAAAAAAATGAAGAAAAAATAAACCTTTCTCAGCCAGTGAAACTCTGTAATTCTCCAGGAAGATGACTTTGAGCTTGCTTCCCACCACGGGGTCATTGTTGACCACGGCAGCCACAGACGTGATCAGCTTGATGATCTTCTTGGCCATGTGGTACCCGGGGGCGGCCTGCGGGGGGCGACAGCGGCTGACTTATTTCTGTGAGTGTGGGGAGGGGTGTAATGTTTGCAATGGCAATATGAACCTTTCCCCCGATGATCACAGTTCGAGGTACGAAAGGCGCAGACGGGTTCTTTTTGATGCCTGGGGGACAACGCACAAATTATTATGAGCAGTATTTATGCACCAATATGATCAAAAGACAATGTTACTATGTGGACAGTTGCATAGCTTCTTCCAAAGCCTGCATTCATCTGATAGTTTTAACTTTGTGTGTGTGTGTGTGTGGGTGTGTGTGTGTGGGTGTGTGTGTGTGTGTGCATTCAACAACTATGCAGACATCTATTAGTTTAGAACTATTTTACTTTTTTTTTTTAAAGAAATATACTGATGGCCGCATAGTTTTTCAAGAATGGGTATTTGTCTGTTATTTTTTATTTTTGCCAAATTTTGAGGGACTGGAATTACTATGCAAACAACCACTTAGCATTATTCTGGATTTGTTTAGATTTTTTTTTTTTTTTAAGGAATTTAAATGATGATCCTTATTACCACATAGCTTTATCTGGGTTAGCGTTTCTTTTTATGTTCAAATTTTTTGCAGGATTACAAATTGTCTATGGAAGACCACATAGACATTATCTGGCGACAACATTAGTTTTTTTTTGTTTTCTTTTTTTTGTGGCATGGGAAATTCAAATGACTATGTGGATGACCAATGTAGCTTCATCCAGAGCCAGTATTTGTTTTAGGTTAGTTGTACATTTTTTGTTAAATTTCAGCCAGTATTTGTTTTAGGTTAGATATAATTTTGTTAAATTTTGACATTAGCATTTTTTTTAACTCTAAATTGTGTTCAGTAACTATGAACAAGGCTGCATAGCTTTATTTGTATTACTTTTAATGCTTTTTTTTTTTCAAGTCTTCTAAAATACGCCACATTGCTTCTTCCAGGGGTGCATTTATGTGGATTAATTTAGTTGATTGTTTTACGACTGATTCAAATCACATGTGGGTGACCGCATAGCTTTAACCAGAATCCATTATCCATGGTCTAATTTTTGAGGGATCTCAGTCCATGCTGATGATCGAATATCTTTATCCAGAGCGGATATTTATCTTGCTGAGTTTTGGGTTGCATGGATTTTTTAGTGTTTAAAAAACTATGCAGATGACCACATAGCTTTAGCCAAAGCCTAAGTATTGCAAAAAGTCATGTTTGTAGGTCATAATAAATAAATAAAAAATACTTATAACAGCTAGTTAGTGAGTCAATACATGCACAGAAATAAACAAAACAATAAATCTGAACACCCCACTAAGGTTCATTAAGTACATGTTGCATAATAATATCGACAAAGAGTGAAAGTGTGTGTGGTTGTAGTCCCGCCCACAAGCCAGTGGAAAATTCCCTCTGCATATCGAAAAGCATGTTTGTTTAGACTTGCAGGAGTGTGCCGGCGTGGAGTTTTCCCCGAGGGGGGCAACAACAACAGCAATCGGCGAGTTGTGCACGCACGGTTATACATGGTGACGATGTGCAGGCAGTTGAGCAGCTGCCGCTTGTACTCGTGGATCCTCTTCACGTGCACGTCGAACATGGACGCCGCGTTGATCCTCACACGGTACTCCTTCTCCAGGTACTGGGCGAACTTCACCTTGTTGTCCTGAGTCACGCACGCACGCGCACAAGCACACACACACTTGTGTTAGTTACACAATATGCATGTCGCAACAACGCACATTAATTGCTAAAGACCGTAATGAAAAAGAAGACAACTGTCTGCCAGGAGTTCCACAATTTGCGTCTGAGCTTGCAGAATATGCACACACCTGGCCATAACATTAGGTACCTTTGAACGGTACGCTCTATTAAATTAGCAAATTATATATATTTTTTTACTTTACCATAGACGCATAGCTGTACAAGTACCTGTTTCACTTTGGAAACATCCCGGATGAAAGCGGCGTTGTCCACAAAGTCCTTTAGTTGCCGCAGTTGGCTGAGGTCCTTAATATAGTCCTCGCCAATCACCTGAACGGGAAGACGGATATTGTTTATGGAAAAAATAAATCAAATATAAAGCTACAAATAAATACAATTTAAAATAAATAAATAAATAAAAAGAATAAAATAAGAATAATAAGACATAAAATAAATAAATGATGATAATAATAATAATAATAATAATAATAATAATAATAATGATACAAAATAAAATAAATAAACAAATTAAAAATAATAATAATAAAACCTCGGCGATGAGTTCGGCCAGTCCGGGGTTGCACAGCAGCAGCCAGCGTCTGGGAGTGATACCGTTGGTCTTGTTCTGGAACTTCTTTGGCTCGAGTTCGCTAAAGTCTCGGAATCTAAGAAGAGAAACAAACGTCGTGGAGTGGCATAATTAGGGCTGGACAGGCACCAAAAAATTGGCCCTGACATTTTGACTTAGGCCCGCCAGCCCGGTCCGGCCCAAATCTTGCCTAACTTGTAGTTCTGCCACTGATGTTTATTGATGATGTTTCACTTTGCTATCTATATTCGAAATGGATTAACGTACTGGTCCGGGTGGTCCCTCTAAATTGTGGGCCAGTCTCTTGGGGTAAAATGTAGGAAAATAATTAATTAAATTAATAATTAATTTTAAAAAAGATGCCAGCCCACCGGGCATCTGCCCTGTATGCCAGATGGCCAGTCCAATGCCTGACAGGAGCACAAATAATCCCGTTAAGTCTGCCTAGCAACGAGCCTGCGAGTTCGTAACAGGAGATGTGCAAATATTGCGATACAGCATGAAGACACTCGGGGAGTTTTGAGGAAGAAGCAAAGCAACCCAATAGCTGCACAAATAGAAATCACAAAAAAATGTGACATTTAAATGTGCAATGTAGAAATACTAAATATAATTTAATAAATAAAAATTTTAATAAAATACAACTATGACCTAACTAAAATAAATACAGTATATCATTGTAAAAGAAATTATTTGGCAATAAATACAAATATAAATGAAAAAACATAAATTGCTAGAAAAAAAAAGTATTTACAAAATACCTGGTAAGATAAAATATGACAAAATCATTTGCAATCAAGTGCCCGGGGCTTTAAGACTCACACTTGGGTCTTGATGATGTTGGAGTGTATGCGAGCGACGCCGTTGACGGCGTGCGAGCCCACGATGCACAGGTGTGCCATGTTCACCCGCTTGCCTCCCTCCTCCTCGATCAGCGACATCTTCCGCAGCTTGTCCAAATTGTTGGGGAAGATCGACGCAATCTTCTGCATGCGTGAGAACAAAACAAACAAAAAAAAGGTCCGCCTTGCATCTAAATTTCACTTCCTTTTGGCTCGACCCGAAGGCCACGGCTTGACGACATTTTTGGGAACCTGTTCAAGCAGTTTTTGTTTTAAGTGGGACGAATCGACCAAATCAAACGAACAGGACAGTTTTGGTACATGTAACTAGAATGCCTGCATGTATAGCGTGTGTGTTTGTTGTCAAGCAACAAAAATCTGAGTTTGGGGCTTTTATTTTGAAATTTTGAGAAAAATTGTAGTAGGGATGAGCTGAACAGTTTAAAGTTGGAACGGTGAAATTGGTCAAAAAGTGGGAAATTAACGGTCATAGCAAGAAAAAGCAGAATTTTGGGCTTTTTTCTTTTTTGAAAAAAAAAAAAATTGTAGTAGAGATGAGTTGATGTTTAAAATTGGTCAAAAGTGTGGAAATTAGAGGAGGGGAAATAAATAAGTTTTTTAATACAAATGTACAAATATTTTGTTTTTTTTCCCCCTAATATTAAATTTTTCTCTCCTAATATTTTTTATTAGTCATGTAACATTTTTAGTTGATGTTTCTATATTTATTATTTACTATATGTAGCATCATATATTTGTGCTTGTTTTTTGATGAACATTTTTTGCATTATTTTATGATTTTTGTGTATTTTCTAAAAAACATTTTGTCCAAAAATTTACCGAATTGCAAAGATTTGCACTTTTTTTACCCAAACTATTTTTTGCCCAAACTATTTTTTTTATTTTTTTTATAATTTTCGAGAGTATATTTTGTTTTTACTAATATTAGTTTATTTTTAAGACTACTATATATAGTCAAATGTTTTTTTATTTTTCTTAATAATTGAGTGTCTTTTTCCCAGATAGTTTTGCTTTCCAAGTTACCATTTCATGTGTTTTTAATCAAATCATTTTTTGCCTCACCTGTTTTTCATCATTATTTTGTAATATTTGTTGTAATCCTTTTTATTGTTTCAAATATTTTTTGTTGTAATTCATCATGTAATGCATAGTTTTTATTTTATTTTCTAATGTATTTGTGTATTTTGCACCCAATATTTCTTTGGCTAACATTTTTGCATTGTTTTCTAATGTATTTTTTTTTTTCTAAGAGTGTGATCAAGGAATGAATTAAACTCAAATCTCAAGGCACCACTGTTTTTGTAATACAGTATTTGTGTATTTTTACATAATATTTTTGTTAATGTTTGTTCTAGTATTTTGGTGCCTCGTCGAATATTTTTTGTCGGGTGTGTGGTGCTCACGTCCAGGTGGATCTGGTTGATCTGGTAGATGATCTGCAGGTGCCGCGGCAGGAGGGTCTCCATCAGCTCCACGGGCCAGCGCTCCAGAGCCTCGGGGAGAACCGTGTGGTTGGTGTAGGCAAAGGTGCGCTTCGTCAGGTCCCAGGCCTGTTAGGGACGGAGATGACATTGTCTCGGCTCGGGACACCAAACAAGCCTATCCCACCCAGAATGTCCCTCAAGACTCACCACGTCCCAGTCCAGTTTCTCGATGTCCACGAATATCCTCATCAGCTCGGGTATGGCCATGGCTGGGTGGGTGTCGTTCAGCTGGATGGCAACCTGAAATCACAACATCCACTTTCCTTATAAGAAAATTTCCAACAAGCAACAGCTCTTTCTTTTTGCAATATCTGTTTTTTTTTTGTTTTTTTTTGCAATATTTGTATTTATTTATTTTATCTAATATTGCATATTTTCTATCTAATAATGTATCTCTGTATTTTTTAGATTAAATATATAAATAAATAAAATAAATAAAATATAAAATAAATTAAAGTAAAATATTTATGTATTGCTGTTCATCTAATATTTTCCTTATTTTTTCCCAATATTTTTGTAGTCTTGTATATATTTACATTTTTTTTCTATGTGTGTTTTCTAATACAGTCTTTGTGTACTTTTTTCCCTCATGTTTTACTATTTTTCCCCTACAGTTTTTTAAATGTATGTTTAGATTTTCTCTGTTTTGGATTTGAACATTTAATCCTCAGAAAAAAAATGTTTTTACCCATTTGTAAAAACTTTCTCCAGTCTTATTATTTTATTTTATAATATTTTAGCAGGAATAATCTTCAATATTTTTCGTGTTATTGCTGATATCTGTATTTGTCTACTATTTTTTTTCATATGTTCTCATGTTTTAAATATTCTGTAATATTTTTCCTAATATTTTATCAGTCAGTATATTTATTTATTCATCAAATATTTTTTTATTTTTCTCCATTCTTTTCTGCTTTTTGTTTGTTTGTATTTTTTTCACGTTTTCTAATATTTTGCACATTTCTATATCTGAATATTACTGAGTATTTTTGTATTTTGTTTCCACTTATTTTTGTATTTCCCTCCTAATTTGTATTTTATAAAATGTTTAGCTTTGTAATAATTATTGTTTTTAATCTTTATTTTTCATTTTTAATTTTCCAATACTTTTTCTATTTTGTTTTTTGTAATATGGATGTATTTTTATTTTTTTTTACATTTGCAATTTTTCTGTGTGCATCTTATTATAATTTTGTGTTTTTTCCTAATATTTTTATGTATTTCTCCTCACATTTGTTTATTTTTCAACTAATAGTTTTGCATTTTTTCCCCTATGTTTTTTTTCTTCATTTTTCCCTATTATTTAGCATTTCTGTACCATTTATTTTTTTGGTATTTCTTCTAATAATAATAATAATAATAATAATAATAATGATGATGATGATGATGATGATGATGATGATGATGATTATTATTGTTGTTATTATTATTATTATTATTAGTAGTAGTAGTATCATTATTACTATCATAATTATTATTATTATTATTATTATTACTATTTTCACGGCCTTAAACATTTGGAAAAGAATGCCTTATTGTAACCCCATGTGTTCAGTGGAAGTGGCACGTGCCAACTCGTTTTACCATTCACTTCTATTTGGAACTTGGGGACTTGATCCAAAGGGTTACCATAAAGTCACTTCCTGTTTGAGGTTCTCACTTTATCTGGGAAGCTGTTGAAGGACGTGCGTCCCGGCGTCCCCTTCTTGGTCGTCTTGAAGCGGCGGATGATGTCCTGCAGGGTGGCGGCCACCACAAAGTACTCCTGCTTCAGACGCAGCTCTTTGCCCTCGAAAAACTGAACCAACCCCGACACACGCAGAAATCACATTTCATTTCAAGCTTTTTTTTTAAATTTTTTTATATGGATAGTGGCACTTTCAATGCTTACGTTGTCGTTGGGGTAGAGCACTCGGGAAATGTTCTCGGCCAGATTGCGGTCCAGGACGGCCTGGATGTAATCTCCCACATTAACTGTGTAGACATGCGAAAACACACTTTTTTTATGCAACACGTCCTCTTTCCACACCAAGAAACAGGAAACGGTCTTGCAAAAGTAACGGGACGCCGCTCACAGTCTCTCAGGTTGAAGTCGTTGGGCGCGCGAGCCGACCACAAACGCATCGTGTTGACCGTGTTGTTCATGTAGCCCGGGATGGGCGTGTCGTACGGCATCGCCAGCACCACCTAAACGGGCCAAACACGTGCATATTTTTCTTTTGTAGTCAGGTTCACCTGAATGTTTACACTGTGCAATACACCTGCAATTATCGGTATGTGTTTTTGCACTAACCAGACTATTACTACTGCTAAGAAAGAAAATGAATGAGAATGACTGATTACATTTCTTTGAAGAATAACTGCAAACATAAAATGATGCATTTTCTCTCTCCCATAGACATACAGTGGTTGGATTTGATCAATGAGTAATATGCGACACGCATACCTGTGTATCGACCCACTTGGTGCCATCCTTGGTCTCTTCCACGCGCCCGTAGAAGTGAACGGGCAGCATGTACTCGGGTCGGGCCTTCTCCCACGGGTTGCCGTGACGCAGCCAATCGTCTGCTTCCTCCACCTGCAGGAGTAATGAAGAGGAAGATGTCGGACGCTGATGTTATGAAGACAAAAAAATATTTTTTTACAAACACTTGGGGCATTTTAGGTAATATTTTTGTGTATTTTTTTTTCAAAATATAACTTTTTTTCTGTATTTTTTTTTACTAATATTTCATCTCAGATTTTTTTGGGGTCCATTTTTTCCCCTACTATTTTAGTATTTTCTAATAGTTTTATATATTTTTTTCTACATTTTTTTGTGTGTAAGAAGTTTGTATCGTTCTTCTAATGTCTTTGTGGTCATATTTGTATATTTCTCCTTTTTTTTCCCCCAAAATAATTTTGGATCTGCTTCCTCCACCTGCAGGAATAATGAAGAGGTGGAATGCTGATGTTACACAGACAAAAAAAAAATATATTGTTTTACAAATACTTGGGGCATTTTTTTTTCTTTACTAATATTTCATCTCAGATTTATTTGGTCCGTTTTTGTCCCTACTATTTTAATATTTTCTAATAATTTTTTTGACATATTTTTGTATGCTGGAATGCTGATGTTACAGACAAAAAAAATATTGTTTTACAAATACTTGGGGCATTTTTCGGTAATATTTTTGTGTATTTTTTTCCCCAAATATTTTAAAACTTTTTTTTCCTGTAATATATATATATATATATATATATTTTTTTTTACTAATATTTCATCTCAGATTTTTTTGGTCATTTTTTTCCCTACTATTTTTTTCCCCCAATTTTGTTTTTTACGAAATAATTTTGGATGCTTCCCCCAATTTTGTGGTGAAGTTTTACCCCCACCATTTTTTCTGCAAAAATCTTGAGAATTATTTCTTTGCCTCTCGTGAAATCATTTTTGGTGCAAAAGTGCATGTTTACACTGGAGGCCTCAACTGCAAATAAGCGGGAATCCAAAAGGGCAAAAAAAACAGAAAAAAAAAGAAACCTTTCTGTCTGCATACTTTGAACAGCCACGTTACTGGTAATGATTAGCTCGTGCTGCATAGCGACCTACTCTACTTTGGCCCCGTGCCTGATTTCATAATAATAATAATAATAATTAAAAATAATAATAAAAGAAACTGATTAGATTTGCACTATGAACGCCGTTGTACAGACCTGCCAGCCATCCCTAATTTTCTGGTTAAAGATTCCGTATTCGTAGCGGATGCCATAACCGTACGCCGCCAGTCCCAGGGTGGCCATCGAGTCCAGGAAGCAGGCTGTGGGCATACAAATGACATATTTAGACCATCAGTTATTGATGCCGGTTGCTCCGTTTGGAATAAGTGTCGGAAATTAACAAATAACAACAAAATTCAAAGAAAAAGCCAAACACTGGTTTTAACGCTTTTGATATAAACTAAACTGAGCTCTCAACTATGTATCATGTCTCACATTGACTTCACCATCACATCTATAGCGGTATGTACTGTATCGATATTACCACATATCATGTTGATATCAAGACGTATCATATCGACAATGTGGTGTAAGTATATCAATATTGCAATGTATAATATCGACTGCAATTGACGATATTGCAATGTATTGTACCAATATCACACTGTATTACATCAATATTGGAAAGTATTCCTTCTATATCACATCAATAATGCCACGATATCGTAATATTTCATATTGATATTATTGTGATTTAGCATATTAGTATCGCAATGTAGCATATCAACATTGCAATATATTATACTACTTTGCAAAGTATCACATCAATTATCACATGTAACATCAGGTATTGTATCCGTATCACAATGTAATGTACCAAAATTGTTAATATCGCAATGCATTGCATTAATATTGCAATGTATCACATCAATAGTACCATTTATCATATCGATAATGCCACATATAATAAAGTCACAATGTATCATATCGATATTGTGATATACCATATCAGTATCATGATGTAATATACCGACAATGCTACCTATTGCACCAATATCACAATATATCACATCGATACTGCCATGTATCGTATCAATGTTGCCAACTTGCCACATGCCATGTCACAATATATCATATCGATATTGTTATGTAACACATCAGAATCACGATGTATGAAACCGACACCGCACCAATATCGCAATGTATCGTATCACTATCACAATGTTGTCACATCAGTATTCTATATCATGCAGTATCATACGATATCACAATGTATCACATTAATATCGTAGTGTATCACATCCAATGTGCCATGTATTGTTACTGCCACACATCATATTGATATCACAATGTATCATATCATATCATACGGATATTGTGATTTAGCATGTGTATCATATCGACACTGCAAAGTATCATAGCAATGTCACAATGTATCGTCTAAATATTGCAATGTATTGTATAATATCGTGATGTATCATACGATACTCAGATGTATCGTACCGATATTCCACCGATACTATGACGTATTGTCCCGATATTGCAATTTTTGCACCGATATAGTGATGAGTCATAGTGATATTGTGATATATCGTGCTGATAGAAATATTCTAGCATTGATATCGCTACATATCATATAGATACTGTGATGTGCGTTATCAATATTGTCAGATATCGATATTGAATTGACAATTATCTACATTGTGATGTAGCACTTCAATACCACAATCAACACTGCAAAGTGGCTTCAAAGGTTAATTCACCGCCACATAGATGCTAATCGTTAGCCCATGCCTTTGGCTTTTCTCATTATGTGTTAGCATTAGCATTAAGCTAGCGGATTAAAAGCTAAGCTACAGTATGTGGTTGTTTTAAATACACACGCATGTAATTGTTATTTCTTATATGTATCCTTTCACAGTAACTTCAAGTGAGAGTGGCAAAAAAAAAATAGCCTGCAGCCTCATTTCTTGACAATATTTATTAAATCCAGCTAGGTTAGTTGTGAAGCTAGTTGACCCTCTGCCACCATACTAGCCCTTGTATCTCATGTTTACCCTCTCAAGTCAAAGCAGGAAAAAAAAAAAAAAAAAAGACAGCTCTTATCTCGAGGTCCCAATATCTATTGCAACACGTCTGGCTCATGTTCACACACTCTCCGCCCTCATAAAGCTTCCTGACACCGGGCGTCCGGCCAAATATTTCCTATTGTTTATCTTTTTGTAAACACGTTCAACCTTCTTCTACCTGCAAGTCTGCCCAGGCCTCCGTTGCCTAGACCGGCGTCCTCCTCCACCTCCTCCAGCTCCTCCATGTCCAGGCCCAGCTACACGCGCACACAACAACAACAACAACACAACATGCTAACAAACACATGCTACGCTGGCATGCAAATGAGCCGGTCCGACCTGGTAGATGGCTTCGTCGCAGGCGTTTTGCAGGCCCAGGTTGATCATGGTGTTCTGCAGTGTGCGGCCCATGTAGAACTCCAGGGACAGGTAGTAGACTCTCTACACTCAGTCGCACAAAACAAAGAATTCAAGCACTGCGAAAGGTACGACACCAAGTGCAAGCGCAGACACGATGGCAATAAAAGCAGAGCTTGGGATATCAAATGGAGAAATACATTGATATTGGAATGCATACTGTAGCACGGTTATATCAATTTGTAAAAAAAACCAGAATGAAATATTTCATCAAAACAGCCTATTTTTTAATTTTTGGCTGGATATTTATGTATCTCTTAATGGTGAAAGGATTTGGCCCAAATCTGCCAAAAATGGACAGACTTCTGAACTCATTCACTGCCATTGATGGCTATAGGGATCAAAGCTCCATTTTATTTGAGCTGTCTTTGAATGAGTTAATTGCATTGTAATTTACTATTTTTTAATCATAAAAATTCTTCAAAAAATGGGGCTAAACTTCCACGCAAAATGGGAGTTGGGCCCGCCCCCTGACTCCAAGAAAAAAAAAAAAGAAAGAAAAAAACTGAAGAAAAATTTGCACCAATGCACATCCAAATGCTTAGTACTAATTAATTATAATAAGATAAATGGTGAAAATTAAATACTATTTTTCGTTACCTTTAAATAAATGGTGAATTAGTGAAAAGACAAAAATGTTCCATCTCCTGTTTGTCTCAAAATTGGCTCTTCTCATCACCAACCTCTCTTCACAGCAGGTTTTGAAAACCATGACTGATGTACCATAGCAATGGTAGCCAGTAAGTAATTAAAAAAAAAAAAAAAAAACCCAGGGAAACGACAGCTTCAAAGACAGAGGCCGCAAAATATCATCCTGTGGGCCACAAATGGCCCCCGGGCCGTAGGTTTGATATTAGTAAATATAAATAATATAATATAAATAATATAAATAATAACTAACAATTGCAACTAATATAAATCACAAATAATATAATATAAAAATAATAATAATAATAATAATAATAATAATATAATGTAAGACAAATAATATAATATAAAATGGAAATAACGATTTGATTAGAATTCATTTTTTTAAATGAATTTAGCTCAATGAAAAATTGGTGTTAAACGATTGATCTCAAGTAATACAAAATAAAGTTTTATATATATATATTAAAATGTTTACTATTTATTTTATCTAACATTTGGTGAATTATTATTACATTTACTGTAATGAGGATTGGATTGAATTGAATTATTAAAATAAAGTATTTACGTAATTTATGTCTATGTATTTGACTTTATCTGTGCCCCTGAGGCACAAATAGTTTTTTGCACGAGAGGGTGCAAGTGTACCCAATGAAGTAGCCAGAATTTTTTTTTTTTTTTTTTTTTTTTTTTTTTTAAACCAATCCAACTTTATTGCTCGTACCTTGGGGTCTGCCTCGTAGTAGAACTGCTGCGTCCGGATCCAGCGGCCCACCAGGTGGTCGCGGACGGTGTGCGCCAAGGCAAAGTAGTAGTCCCTCGGTGTGGCGATGTTCCGGTCCTTGACCAGCGTGAAGTGCAGGTGGCGGTTGAAGCCCTTCTTCAGCTCGGCCACGTTCTCGACGCCCACAATGCCGCGGATGCTGATCTGCTTGCGCTTCTCCTGGTCGGTCAGCGGGGTGGCCATGGCGTTGTCTGGTTTCTGTCCGCCTCGAGTGCGCCTGAGTCCGGGTAGCTACTTTCTTGTCACTCGGTGGGCTGCTCCGAGAGTGACTGGAGTTCCCGGAGGTGAGGAAGTCAGCTGTCATTGGGAGGCGGGGCAGAGGGGGCGTGTCTCTTTGCGGAAGTGGCTCGCGTCGTTTCTTTCAATTTGTGTCGCGCTTGACTTTAAGCCAATCAGCTTTTAACAAGTCAACTTTCGACCAATCAGCTCTCTACATTCCCTTCTTTATTTTGATGCCCACATCAAAAAAGACATGCAATACAACTTTGAAAGATACAGTATTTTTCAAATTAGTATTCATGACGTTTATGAAATTACTAGCCACATTATCACTTTTAAATGTGACGATTCCTTCATCTTTTGTTTCTCACATCTCTTCTACAGTCAGATGTAGTTTTTGGCCAATCAAATTCCAGCAAGTTTACTTTCAGCCACTCAGCTCTCTGCCAGCCCTTCCCTTCTCTATTTTGTTGCCCACAAGACGTGCAATTAATTACAAAATAAGACATTTATTAAATTATTAGTCATAATATGACTTTATAATGTGAGGTTCGTTTCATTGTTTTGTCCCCGTCACATCTCATCCCATCAGATATCAGCCAGTACACCTTTGGACCAATCACCTTCCAGCAAGTTTAAGTTCAGCCAATCAGCTTCCACCAAGTCAACTTTTGACCAATCAATCAACAATATAACTTTCAGCCGATCAACCTTGATATATTTCTATATATTTTTATTGGTCGAATTACCAAAACATGAACACAAGTAAACATCTAATTGACATATGAATAAATTTTTGATCCAATAGTTTATTAAACTTTTAGACACAGAATAATGTTTAGGTGTCAGTAATTCAACTTCCAGCCAATCAGATCTTTGCCTTCCTTTGTCTCCCAACAGTGAAAGAAAAAAAGGGTAATACATTTGAAATGATTAATTACGTGCACATTTGAACATGACATTCTTTTCAACTTTTAGTCTCGTTCAACTCTCAGCCATTTAATTTAAGTAAACTTTTTTTGGCTTTCAGTAAGTCAACTTTTGACCAATCAAAATGGAGGACAACACTGCAGTCCATAAATCTGATCATAAAGCCCTTGTCACTGTTAAATTGCTATTATTAATATGCAAATATTTAATGGGACAGGCATTCACTTTCTCACCCATTTATTGAACATTCACATATACAGGAAAACAGGCTCATATTAGGCTCAAACAATCATCATAATAATTCACATTAGTAATAGCAGTCATCTGGAAATAGAGGAGACATATAGAACTATCTCATGGCGTTAAATTAGAACAGAAATAGCACATATATGATTATGTACATTTAAATAGACTATATATTTATACTGTAAATGAGCCAGTGTCGCCCAGCGACTGCGCAATAATAATTCATAAAAAGCTGCGATAGACAAATTAAGCATCTGCTAGACTATTTGATTTGCTCACTCATACATTCACACATCTATTAATCTTTTTTTTGTTATTAAAAACACACTTAAAAGTTATTGTGATGGACTGAGAAGGATGCTGTTGTCATGGCAACAAACGGCATAAACACCCGATGATAACATTCTGTTCTAAATACTGTACATATAGATCATATATAGAAATATATATTACACTTATTATAGCTGAGCTTTGTTGTTACTATAGAAGTAGCAGCAGGTGACGTAGCAAGGTGGGCCAGTGGACTCTGCTGTGCCCTGCAGTGTCTGGCTGGGTATCGAACAGTGGTATACAGCAGGATATATATAGCACCTTATGCATGGATGTCGTAAGCATGGACAAACCCTTACTGGACACAACATTAGGTACACCCAAGAGTGAGAGCCATTGAGTTGTGTTGAAAGCCCCTTTTACACTGTCAGTAAAAAACTTTTTTTTTTCTGATTTTCTCCTCTCGTGTTGCTCTTCTGTATACAGTATATGGCACCGGAATGTGGTACAAAGGTGTCGCCATTGTTGGGTTTTGCGTAAAAGGCACAGGCGAAGAAATGCTGGGACAGGAGGGGTTAAGTTATTGTCAGGCTGTGACTAGACGTGAAAAGTTTGGGATCTTTAGCGGAGAATATAGTTAGTAGTATTTACCCTTTTGTGGCAAAGGAAGTGTGAAATGTAAAATTTGATGCCACGCCCTCATCATCAAAATTTCTACAACTTTTTAAGGTGTTAGGTCTGACACGGAGATCAAGTTTTTAGTCAATCGGATGAAACCGCAAGGACAAAAAAATGGACCAACATTATACATTCAAACAAAAACATTATAGCTTGCTTCTTCATTTTAGGATATGGCGTTTGCAGACTTTTTTTTTGTATGTCTCGGGGTGCTACATGTGAAAAATGAGCAAAAAAAACCAAAACAACAATGAAAAAGAACAGTTCCTTCAATTACAATAGGGACCTCACAACGGTGCTCGGGCCCTAACTAGAGCTGCGAGCAGTTACAAAGAAACACAGATAAATGCTACTCATTCTGTTACAGCTTTGACGTGGCCTCTGGTAATTTTTCTGACTTTTTTCTTGCAGTGTCAGCAAACTGTATAAATGGCACAGATGTGAACTGGGGGTATGAAGTCGAATTAGCAAAATTTCATAACTGTAGGTATATAAGAGCCATAAGAGAGGTAGAACGATGCCTGTCTGTAAAGGTAGTCTGCATTGCCGCGACAGAAATGTGAGGTTTAACATGGGTAATTCTTCTGCTACTACTACTACAATACAGCAATTTTGCGGTACCTCTGTCTGAAAGAGGCCCCAGGTGGTAGTTGTTAGCCCCTTTTACACAGCACAGTAAAAGCCATCCAGTTACCACCATTTATTGGTGTTGCAGATATACTGAACAAAAATACTAGAGCTACTGTCACGGCGCCGATGCAGCAATTTTGCGGGATATCTGTGTGAAAGACACTCGGATTGGTAGTCGTTAGCCCCTGTTACACTGTCCTTTACCCACCATTTCTTTGTGTAAAAAACGGCACAACACTCGACACTCATTTCTTACCCCCTGTTGTGTCAGAAGCAATCGTCCCTTACTGACCACCGGGTGCCGGCTGGCAGTCAAGGCTTCCCATTTTGCAATTTCGCAGGCTCTCTGTATTAAAGACGTAGGTGTACCTAAAATTGTGGCCTGGTGAGCTCATGTAAATTCCTTGAGATGTTGAGTTCGATAAGTACTTCCCGGGGGAAAAAAAAACGAAATAATAAATCCGACATTGCCCCCTTTTAAATCCCACACATACTACATTTTCAAGCAACTAAAAGGACTCTGTTCAATATAGCGATACGTCCAATAAAAAAAACACGATAACTTATACACTCTTTTTTTGCAATATAAAATACAAAAATGCATTTTCATCGCTGTTTTCAAACACAAAAAGCCACGAGAAGCGCACTAACAAAAGCTTATTCTTTTGAGAGTCAAAACCCCCCTTTTCTCGCTGTGCTTTCTAAAATGAACATGGGTGGTTTTTTAGGGGGGGGGGGGGGGGGGGGGTTGTACTTGAGTTGTTTAGCACATGTGAGCAGCCGGGTCAACCTCCCCCGGGGTGTAGAAATCCGGGATGGGTAAGCCGGTGTGCAGCGTCACCTGTTGGAAAAAGACAAGTAGCGATGATAAATGAGGCCTGCAGGGGGCGCTGTTGCTCCACTTAACAGATTCAAAAAGAACTTTAAAGTCGTAAAATTGGGGAGATTTGGGAGTGATTTTTTTTTTTTTTAATCCTTTGAGGAACCAGCCCTAAGGGATACACTTAGGTACATTGAATAACGGCTAAATCGTATGTAAAATATTTAGGCTGGAAAGCTTTGATCTAAAAAAGAGCTAAGACCTCAAGTGTTTGGTGGGATATGAATATTATTAAATGATCAGTTAACTGTATATTGTTTGAATGCATTTTTATAAAAATGTGGGTATATAATTTTAATAATGTGGCAATAGATGTTTTAATTTTTCCATCTACATTTTTTATAACATATAATGTTTTGAAAACATTTGAATGATGCGGTATTTTTTTTTTTTATATAGTGTAAAAATGTTTTGCAATTCAATTCGATTCAATGCACATATTTTGAATCAAGAGCGATTTTCCGATTCAAATCGTCTTTCAGTACTCCCCGAATATACACACATAAAAGAGGCTGGGTTGAATTAAAAAAAAAAAAAAAAAGAAATACTGTTCACATTGCATGAAAAAGATGACATACATGTCACATATGGAAAAAAAAATAAAATGAAAAATCAGAATTGACCCGTAGTGCCTAAAATATGGAAAAACTACACAGGTACCGAACAACAGTGAATATGCAGTACCGGTGTGAGAGGTGCGTTTGTACCTGTACGTTCCGGTTGAGGCTGATGGCAGGATAGAAGGCGCCCTCCAGTCCCTCGAAGGCCACGGGTCCCTGCTGCTCGTCATTGATGAGGAATATGAGGATCCTGCGCGTGAAGTCCAGCAACACGCCGATTGTGGTGCCTTTGGTGATGCCGCCGTCCGTCCTGTGCCAACAACAACAACAACAACAACAACAACAAATCCTGCGTCAACGCCATTTAAGAATTTCTCACATCCCCCTATAGCTGTGGCACGGTTGGTCGATGGCTTGTTGCTAGGCAGAATACGCTAGGCTGCGTCAGAACCTATGGAGGATCAAAACTGCTAAAATTGAAAATAAAAATGGATCTAAAAAAAACATCATTCGAAAATTATATCCAAAAAAATAAATATAAATGGAAATAAAAACAGCAATACATATATATATATATATATATATATATATATATATATATATATATATATATATATATATATATATATATAGAGAGAGAGAGAGAGATAGATAGATAGATATAGATAGATATAAATACATTTGTATTTAATTTTTTGAATTATATATTTTATATCCATTTTTATTTCCAATTTTAGTCATTTATTTATTTATTTATTTATTTATTTATTTAGTCATAATTTATTTATTTATTTTATCATTTATTTATTTTGAATTTTGGCAATTTTGGTCCTCCATACAGAACGGCCACACAGGCTAAAAATAAAAGAAATCACCAATGAGAGATGTGATGACTTTCACGCAAAACAATAAAAACTCAGGTAGATGAGATTCTGCTAGAAAAACAAAGACAGGAAAAGCCTACTCGAACAACTGAACTTTATTTGGGTTAACAAGACACATTAAATGGTGGCAGGTGTGTGCACTGCTGGCTCCCATTTCACATCAATTTGAATGTGACTGGCTAATTCTGAACACAACCATCACACACATTTGACACCACCTGTGTCATGGTTCGGTTCTCAGCCCTGTTGTGCTCTTGTGTGTGTGTTTTCAGTGTCAATGACAAGGGGGGCGTTCCCCAGCTCCGCACCTGCATCGAGTTGGCAATCAGGACTATAAGAGGACTCCGACAAGCAACAGCCAGCTGTCGGATTATTACTTGCTCATCCTCGTGTCCAAGTGTTCTCCGCGTTTCCCCATTGGTAAAAGTTTTTGAATCTGCCGTCGTCTTTAGTTTACTTATATTCACGTGTGTGTTTCCGCGTCGCCTTTTGTTGTTATACTCGCGTTGATTGAGTCCGTGTGCATTTCGTGTCGTCCTTGCCGGTCGCAAGTGATTTATGTTTTTCTAGTCCTTGCTGTTAGCAAGTGTTTTTTGTTACGTTAGTTCTCCTTGCCGTTTGCAAGCGATTTTGGTTATGTTAGTTTTCCTTGCAGTTGCAAGCGCTTTGTGTTACATTCGTGTTCCCTGCCTTTTGCGGGAGTTTTGTGTTTCCCAATTCCTCCTTGCCTTTTGCAAGTGTCTTTTGTTACTTCCGTGTCCCTCGCCTGTGTGCCAGGGCACCGCTGTGAATTTCGTCGTCTTGCTTGTGCGCAAGCTTTGTGCAATCGGTTTTTCAGAAAGAATAAATCGAGATTGTTTTCCTCCTCTGAGCCTGCAGTTTTGGGATTCATTCTTTATCGACTCAGCTGAGTCCTTACAGAATAATCCGACCACCATGGATCCCGCAGACTCGGAGAAGGTGAGACGGGCGTTGGCCAGTCAGGGGCAAAGGGTGGTGCAAACTGAAACCTCCTTGGTGGAACTCCAAGGTATGGTAGGCAGGCTTGCTCACCGGTGCGAGGAGATGTTCGCGATGTTCGAGCAGCTCGGTTCCCGTGGAGTGCTGAGCCCGGAACTTCCGCGAACGGACCCAGCCACCACTGCTCCTCCAGCAGCTACAAGGGAACCCGTTTTGCCCCATCCGTCGCGCTACGACGGACAGCCGGGTGGCTGTGCTCAGTTCCTGCATCAATGTTCGCTTATCTTCGACCAGCAACCATACACCTACGCTCGTGATCAATCTAAGGTTGCTTTTATTATGAGCCTCCTGGCTGGTCAAGCCGCTACCTGGGCTATGGTGGTGAGCAACTCACGACCAGACCTCCGGTCCTCCTTCCCGTCTTTTGTTTCTGAGTTTCAACGTGTGTTCGATCATCCAGTCAAGGGGAAGGAGGCCGGAGGTCGGTTGTTAGATTTAGTGCAGGGGGAAAGATCCGTCGCAGACTATTCAATCGCGTTTCGTATTCTGGCCGCAGAAAGCGGGTTTGATGATTGTGCTTTACGTAGTATCTTTCGTCGGGGACTGAATACCGTACTGAAAGATGAACTGGCGGTCCGCGATGACACGAGCTCTCTCGAAGGGCTTATTGAGCTCACCATACGGTTAGATAACCGTCTTCGAGAACGGCACCGGGAGCGGGCTTGTGAGCGGCATGGGCTCTCCACCAACCTCCGAGGGCCTGGACTCACGCTCAGCGAGGACTCCGAGGCACGTTCCCTTCCGGGTGCCCCAGTGGATACCGGGGAGCCCATGCAGGTCGGAGGAGGACGCCTGCCTCCCGAGGAGCGCCGCCGTCGATGGGTCACGGGAGCCTGTCTTTACTGCGGCCAACCTGGGCATCGGGTGGCTGCCTGCCCGGCGAAGCCACCACGCCGGACGCAACCGACCACCCGACTCGGAGGACGGACCAATGAGACCCAGGAGTCCGGAACAGACTCGAACCAGGGTAAGCACCTACCGGGGGGAACCGAACCCTGCCCTTCGAGGAGGGCGAGTTGTGAGATTAGACGGTTAGAATTGTCGGGGGAGTTGTCTGACCACGGGATGAATTTTAAGATTAAGGCACTCATTGATTCTGGCGCCGACGATTGCTTCGTTGATCCAGGTGTGGTAGAGGCGTTGGGAAGCCCGGTAGAACCGTTAGAGAAGGTTAAGGAGGTGTTCGACCTAGATGGGCGGTTACTAGCACAGGTCCGACATGTTACCGGGCCACTAACATTGAGACTTTCGGGAAATCATGTTGAGAGAAGGAGTTTTTTCGTGATGCCCTCCCGTGCAGCTCCGCTAGTATTGGGGCTCCCTTGGCTAAAGACGCATAACCCCGATATCAATTGGGAGAAGCCCGCGTTGGAGAACTGGAGTCCCTTCTGCCACGCCCACTGTTTGAGGTCGGCTGAAGGGACCACCACGGTGTCCGTAGGACCGGTTCCCGAAGCAATTTGCCTCGATCAGGTTCCTAAGGAATACCATGACTTAGGAAAGGTGTTTAGTAAGGACCGTGCCCAGGCATTGCCGCCCCATAGACCTTACGATTGTGCGATTGAGCTGATACCCAATGCGACACTACCGAGTTCTCGCCTGTATCAAGTATCTCAGCCGGAACAAGAAGCCCTCCGGGAATATATTTCGATTTCGCTGGCCAGTGGTCAGATCCGTCCGTCTAAATCACCCGTGGGGGCGGGGTTCTTTTTCATAGAAAAGAAAGATAAGACACTTCGTCCCTGTGTTGACTATCGGGGATTGAATGAGATAACAGTTAAAAATAAGTACCCGCTTCCACTGTTGGACTCGGCCTTCGCTCCGTTACAGTCTGCCCGAATCTTTTCGAAGTTAGATTTACGCAGTGCGTACCACTTAGTACGCATCCGAAAGGGAGATGAATGGAAGACCGCGTTCAAGACTCCCCTTGGTCATTTTGAGTATTGCGTCATGCCTTTCGGGTTAACGAATGCGCCCGCGGTGTTCCAATGCCTAATTAACGATGTTCTCCGGGACATGTTGAATGTTTTCTGTTTTGTGTATTTGGATGACATTCTAATCTTCTCGCGAGACGAGCAGGAGCACCGACAACATGTTCGCCTGGTGCTCCAGCGCCTTTTGGAGAATCGACTATATGTCAAAGCGGAGAAATGCGAGTTTCATTCCAAGTCGGTTCAGTTCTTGGGCTTTATTATTGAGGGGGGGCAGCTGCGAGCAGACCCAATCAAGACACAGGCGGTGGTCGAGTGGCCGAGTCCCACGACACGTAAGCAGTTGCAAAGGTTTTTGGGCTTCGCCAACTTTTATCGCCGGTTTATTAGGAACTATAGTCTCCGGGCCGCCCCTCTTACCAGGTTAACGTCGAGTAAGGTTCCGTTTAGGTGGACCCCGAGCGCCGAAGCGGCCTTCACAGAACTTAAGCAGTTGTTCATAAATCCACCCGTATTGCTCCACTCTAATACTGATATTCCCTTTGTGGTCGAGGTTGACGCGTCGGATTCAGGAGCGGGGGCGGTCCTGTCCCAGCGGTCGCCAGAAGACGGGAAGCTCCACCCCTGCGCCTTCTTCTCCAGGCGACTAAGCCCAGCGGAGCGCAACTACGACGTGGGGAATCGGGAGTTACTGGCGATCGTCCTGGCACTACAAGAATGGAGACACTGGCTGGAGGGCGCGAAGGAACCGTTCCAAGTACTGACAGATCATAAGAACTTGGCGTACCTTCGGTCAGCGAAGAGACTCAATTCCAGACAGGCACGCTGGGCCCTACTTTTCACCAGATTCAACTTTGTTGTGGACTATCGCCAAGGTTCCCGGAACCAGAAGCCGGATGCGTTGTCCCGTATGCACGACGTGGCTACTCCCGAGGCTGGGACGGAACCCATTCTTCCCGAGCATTGTTTTGTGGGCGCAGTGCGCTGGGAGGTGGAGAAGAGGGTTACTGAGGCATTGGAGGGAATCGCCATCCCGGAGGACTGTCCGGACGAGAGACTGTTTGTCCCGGACCCCTTGCGGGCGGAGGTCCTGCAGTGGGGTCACACCTCGAGAGTCGCCTGCCATCCGGGTATTCATAGGACTCTCGCCCTCATCGGCCAACGTTTTTGGTGGCCGGAGATGAGGAAAGACATCACCGAGTTTGTCAAGGCCTGCACCGCTTGTGCATGTGGGAAGTCCTCCCACCAGCCTCCGGCGGGACTACTGCGACCTCTACCCGTCCCTTCGCGACCGTGGTCCCATATTGCCCTTGATTTCATCACGGGCCTCCCTAGTTCTAGAGGAAATACCGTGATCATGACTGTGGTAGACCGATTCTCCAAGCTGGCACATTATGTCGCTCTCTCCAAATTGCCTACATCCTGGGAGACCGCACAACTCCTCGTCCGGCACGTATTTAGGCTTCATGGACTGCCGGTGGACGTGGTGTCAGACCGTGGGCCGCAGTTCATCTCCCAGGTCTGGAAGAAATTCTGTAAGCTGTTGGGAGCCACAGCCAGCCTGTCGTCGGGGTATCACCCGCAGACTAACGGCCAGACAGAAAGGGCCAATCAAGACCTGGAAGCCGCCCTCCGATGTGTCTGTCTGCACAACCCCGAATCTTGGTTCACGCATCTACCCTGGATAGAATACGCCTCCAACACCTTACCTTCTTCTGCTACAGGACATTCACCCTTCATGGCGGCGTATGGTTACCAGCCACCCCTGTTCCCGTCACAAGAAGGCCCCATCGAATTACCCACAGTTCAGCAGCACCTACGCCGGGCCCACAAGGTGTGGCGGGAGACCAGAGCGGCTTGTCCCGCACAGCTGAACGCAACAAGGAGATAGCAGATCGCCGGCGGCGGCCAGAGCCAGCTTACCGACCTGGGGACAAGGTTTGGCTCTCCTCCCGGGACCTGCGACTGGCTGGTGGGGCTAAAAAATTGGGTCCGCGCTTCATTGGACCATTCGAAATCCTCGCCATGATTAACCCTGTGACAGCGAAGCTCCGTCTGCCCTCCTCTCTCAAAGTGCATCCTGTGTTCCACGTCTCCCTCCTTAAGCCTGTGACTCCTAGCCCTCTGAATCCTCCCGCGCCAGCTCCGCCTCCTCCCCGGTTAGTGGATGGGGATCCTGTCTACACAGTGAGAGAAATTTTGGACTCTAGGTGCAGGGGCCGGGGCTTCCAGTACCTGGTGGACTGGGAGGGATACGGACCGGAGGAGCGCCAGTGGATCCCCCGCTCCTGGATCCTGGACCCGTCCCTGTTAGACACGTTCTATGCTGCGCACCCGGATAAACCAGGTGGTCCGCCAAGGGGCGTCCGTTAAGGGGGGGGTACTGTCATGGTTCGGTTCTCAGCCCTGTTGTGCTCTTGTGTGTGTGTTTTCAGTGTCAATGACAAGGGGGGCGTTCCCCAGCTCCGCACCTGCATCGAGTTGGCAATCAGGACTATAAGAGGACTCCGACAAGCAACAGCCAGCTGTCGGATTATTACTTGCTCATCCTCGTGTCCAAGTGTTCTCCGCGTTTCCCCATTGGTAAAAGTTTTTGAATCTGCCGTCGTCTTTAGTTTACTTATATTCACGTGTGTGTTTCCGCGTCGCCTTTTGTTGTTATACTCGCGTTGATTGAGTCCGTGTGCATTTCGTGTCGTCCTTGCCGGTCGCAAGTGATTTATGTTTTTCTAGTCCTTGCTGTTAGCAAGTGTTTTTTGTTACGTTAGTTCTCCTTGCCGTTTGCAAGCGATTTTAGTTATGTTAGTTTTCCTTGCAGTTGCAAGCGCTTTGTGTTACATTCGTGTTCCCTGCCTTTTGCGGGAGTTTTGTGTTTCCCAATTCCTCCTTGCCTTTTGCAAGTGTCTTTTGTTACTTCCGTGTCCCTCGCCTGTGTGCCAGGGCACCGCTGTAAATTTCGTTGTCTTGCCTGCGCGCAAGCTTTGTGCAATCGGTTTTTCAGAAAGAATAAATCGAGATTGTTTTCCTCCTCTGAGCCTGCAGTTTTGGGATTCATTCTTTATCGACTCAGCTGAGTCCTTACAACCTGAAGCAAATTAGTTCATCTTGGTCTCATCAGACCACAGAACATAGTTCCAGTAACCCCTGTGCTTCATGTGCATGTCCAGCCAATTTTTGAAAATATATATATATATTTTTTTTAATTGTGGTATTAATGGTGGACAAACAGAATTAAGTCATTCACTCCCAGCCATTTTCACTGAAGCCACACCCTTCGGTCCCTATTTAACTGGACCAATAGAAAGACTGGAGTCTCTTCTTTCATCAGGAAAAGAAAAGTAGATTTCTATCTGTTTCCGTTTTGCAGCAATTAGCATTAAAATATAGCTAAGTTTCAAACATTTGGGGAAAACAGCTTTTTTTTTTCAACATGGCCCTGGTTGAGCTCTTATACTCTGCTGCCATCTACTGGCCGTTTTTGTAATAACTACCACTGCATCAAAGCCTTCTGTATGCTCTAGCATAAGAAAAACAAAAACGTATAAATACGTCTTTGGGACACTTAATACATTTAAAATAGAACGTATTTATAAGTTTTTGGGAGCAAATGAGTTAATAATTGATATCATGTTTAAAATCACACAACAAAAGGTGTAGGGGTGTAGGGGTATGTAGACTTTTTATAACAATTTTATGTCTTTCACACAATTTTTTTTTTTAACTTTCATGCGCACAAAAAAAAAAAAAAATGAAAAAAAAAATGTGTGGCTTACCTGTTGGTGTGCGAGTTATTGTGCATGAACCAGGAGCGGTTGTTGTCCACGTACATGGCCCAGGCCTTGTCGTCCTTGCCCAGCATGACGTCTTTCAGGACGTCGGCACGCGCCACCCCGAAGGCGGGGTCAGGGTGGTTGTCGTAGCGGTCCAGCGTCATCTCCCAATAGTGGACGCCGCGCGAGAAGGCCACGCCGCCCAGGGCCACGCGGTCGTCGTAGCTGTTGCACGTCACCGTCAGGTTGTCGTTGGACAGGATGATGTCCGGGTGCGCCGACGCCGCGTCGAAGGCAAACCAGGCCACTGCGCCAATACAACAAGTTAGATTAGGGTTGTGATATTAAAAAAAAAAGGGGGGGGGAATTCCGCAATGCAGTCCACGTTCACGACAAAATTTAGTTGTAATAAATGTAATAATGCATATATTTGTGGAGAATGGGATCAAGTTGTATTTTACAATTTTAAAAATGTGCAGAATTTCACAACTTAGATGGCTCTTAATATGAAAAGAAAAATGCACTGAACTGTCACCAACGTCTTACAAATGCAATTACGCCATCTAGTGGCAGAAAACTTACCTCAAAACAAATCAATATCAAACTCGTTTTTTTACAGTAAGAGGACATCTTTTTAATTTTAACTCAATTTTATGACTTATTATGAAATTACTGTATCAATGACTAAAAGATGTTTTATGTTTAGAAAATGAAAACTTAGAAAAAACTATTTTATTGTACATTTTATTGCACGTTTAAAATTTGCGATTAATCGTGAGTTAACTATTGAAGTCATGCAATCAAATACGATGAAAACAAATTATATATATATATATATATATATATATATATATATATATATATATATATATATATATATATATAGATAGATAGATAGATAGATAGATTGCAAGTCATAAAAGTAAGCAAGCGAGAAAGCGAGCGCGAGAGAGTGCGAGCTTACCTGACTGCATTTCAGCCGGAGGGAGTCCAGCTGGAAAGAGGGGAATGGTGATAACGAAAAGTGGGAGAGGAGGGAAAAGAGCACGGAAGCAGCTTTAGCTTTAGCCAACAAAAAAACAAACAAACAAACAAAAGAAAGCATCAACACTTCATGTGTTTCTTTCTTTTCTTAAGCTGATGCAAGCAAGCTCGAGAAGCCAGCACACTAATTAATATTAACTATCAATTTTAAAACCACTTTTGCAGCACCGGATGTTCTTCATTGTGAACAAAGAGTCGTTAAAAAATAAAATAAAATAAAAAAGTATTGCATTACCGTGTGACGTGTGCATGATGAGCGTCTTGCTGTACTGTCCCACCCCGCTGGCGTTGAAGGCCTTCACCCTGGATTTGTACGTGCTGTTGTAGTGCAGGCCGTCCACCGTGCAGATGGTCTCCGTCCCCACGTATACTTCCTGCGGGGAGCGCACACGCCAAAGCGCTTTTTTTTTTGGCGACCGCTCCAACGGGTCAGAACGGCGGCGCGTGGGCGGACGGGTCGGCCCACGCCGGGGTATTAATAAAGACGGGCGTCGGTGAGTCAGTGTGTGGCGCAGAAAGTGTTGCAACGCAATGTGCAAAATGATCATTCACGAAGACAAACTCGGAAAAGATGACTATCAGCATATAAAGAGGAGAATGTGTGTGTACATATTTTCAGAGTACATACCGGTGTATCTACATGTTTATATACATATATATATATACACCGGTATATCTACATGTATATATTAGGGGTGCACATTTCTCCAATAAAAGACAATTTGTATCTCAATACACGGCGTGTAATATGATTTTAAAGGGGAACGATTTGATTCAGTTTTCGATGCACTTTGCATCTTTTAAAACAAAACCGATTTCTCGGATGGATGGATGTATAGATAGATAGATAGATAGATAGATAGATAGATAGATAGATAGATAGATAGATAGATGGATGGATGGATGGATGGACATAAATGTAACACGGCTAATATAAAAATATTAGAATAAAAACATTGTAAAAAAAAAGAAAGAAAATAATATGTAAATCGTAGGGCAAAAATAAATAAATATAAATAATAAATGCAATATAAATAAATATTGCATGATTAATAAACAAAAATTAAAATACATTATGACCAAAATTCAAAACATTTGAACTAATGTACTGTATATAAAAATATATAACTAAAAATATTAGAATAAAATTTTTGATATATTAAAAAAAATGCAAACATTGCAAAAATACAAAAATATTGTGGAATCAGATTGTCAACAAAAAACTAGATAAAACCTCCATATCGTCGCTGCTATGTGAAAAAGAATTAAGTCCATTTTTTTTCATTTTTTACGTTTTAAGGTTTGTGGGATGTCTGCAACCTAAAAATGTAAAAAATGACAAAAATTGATGTCTGCATTCAATTTCATCCCAAAAACTAAAAATGTAAAAAAATGACAAAAATGGACATATGTGTTTTTCACATAGCAGCGACGTTATATACATAATCTCAAATATTGGCAAAAAATCCCCAATATTATATAGTGAAGAAAAAATGATGGATTCTTTTTAGTTGATGCTGATATTGTCAAGACAGTGTCAAACGAGATTCAGTCCGCAACAAAGAGATCAAGTACCTCGGTGAGTGCTGCTTTTTTGATTAGCAAGAGACTTGAAGTTGTTTATTTTCTTTCCAATCAAATGAGCGAACGTACCCTGAAGTGGCCGCCGTCGCCGTCATCCAGCTCCAGGATGTAGCCGTCCACGGCGATGGTGGAGAGCGGCGGTTGTTTCCATGACAACGTGGCGCTGTTGTTCTCCGTGCAGCATTCTTCCAGCTGCAGCATGGGAGCCGACGGCACTGAGGAGGACACGGCAACGACGGACGCTCACGTCATTCGGTACAGCAAATGTATTTGTCGTTAAGACTTTGAGAAAAGCTTTCATTTCATTTCATGATTAGTATGAAAAATATGATCACGTTTATCAGTGTAGTAATCAGGAGAAAGTAGATTTTTAAAAAATGAAATAAATACCAGAAATTAATACAAAATAGACATACTACAAAAATCTTTCATGACAAAAAGAAAAGAATGTATAAAAAAAAAAAGGTAAAAATGTTTTTAAAAAACAGATACACTTGCACACTGAGGGCAAAGACTGAAAATATCAGACTAAAAAGGTATTTTTTTTTAAAATATGAAGATACAAGGAGAAAATGTTACAACACATAGTGGAAATATTGTCTTCAAATATGTCTTTAAAGTTAGACATAAGCTACAAAAATGTTCGATGAACGATAGATTGCAAGTTATATTTATAAGTAGTAATATTTAAAAATTATTACAAAAATACAAAAAAAAAACATTCTGGCAAATATAATAGGGTGAAACTACAAAATAGTAGGAAATTTAAAAATATATTTTTCAGTACAGAATATAGAAAAATGACAAATAATTAAAATAGATACTGAAATATTAGAACATAAACAAAAATATTGCTAAATATTTTACCAAAATCTACAAACATTAGGTAGAAATAAAATATTAGACATAGGATACTACAAAAAGTATACAAAAATGCAAAACATCCAAAATTTATTTAAAAAATACTAAATTAATAATAACTAATATTTAAAAAAAAAAAAACTATGGTGGCCCAATAGCGCAAAACGAAACAACGAATAACTGTTTTTTTTTTGTTTTTTTTGTTGTTCTTTTTTTTGCCGTTGTGATTACTTATTTTTTTTATGTTTTGTTTGTTTGTTTGTTTTTCCGTTGTGATTACTTTTTTGTTTTTATGTTTTGGGTTTTTTTGTTTGTTTGTTTTTTACTTGCTGTTGTGTTTACTTTTTTTTGTTGTTGTGTGTTTTGTATTTCAGGGCCACCTAAGAAAACAGAAAAATATTTTTAAACACAGAAAATGGAAAAAATACACAAATATAACAAAAACAATGACAAAATAGAATATGATGACTATCGATAAGAAAAATAATGCACAAACATTAGCAATACATGCAATAATTAAAACCTAATGTGGTAATACTAAATGTGTGAAATATTGTGTTTTATCTGTATAGTGTTTCAGCTGTACCCGTAAGAGCCTTGCCAAATCTAATTGTAAAAAAAAAAAAGAACAAAAATATCAGGAAAAATATATCCGAAAATATGAAACTATTTGACAAAAATGCAAAAATGTGTTAACAAGAGTATCAATAATCATGTAAAATGTTATCACTACCTGCGGGAGATGAGGGGGAAAAAAACTGACAAAATACGGCATCGAGAGCAGCGGAGTGCGTACCTTTCATCTGCACAAAGTCCAGCTGGTGGATGGTCTGCAGCAGCGGCGCGCTGTCCAGCGTCAGGTCAAAGTCGCTCGTCATCCTGGGCGTCAACGTCCCTTTGCCCCACTGGTTCTCTGTCATCAGGACCCTTCGGATCAGCGCGTCCGAGATCTGACCAACAAGTGGGAGTCGGGGTCAGGGAGAGGTCGCCGAAGGAAAAAAAAAGAAAAAAAAGAGCGGAGAAAGCGGAGAAAAATTCTGTTGAAACTCGTTTTATTTTTGGTTATCCAGGTGTTTGATGTTGTGTAAATAGTTTGTCACTTTCATACATATCAAGACTGTTCTATTTTTCCATGATTTGCATTTTGTAAAAAAAAAAACACCAGCTATTTCTAAAACCACCTTTTTTTCCCTCTGTGTTGGAGTTATTCCTTCACACGATGCTGCAATTTTTTATTTTTTTATTTTATTTTTATTTTTTATTTTTTTAAGTACTCGAGAGTGGCAGCTAGTGACAAGCAGGGAGCAAATAAATTAGATTTTAATATTTTTATACAAGAAAGCAATTGTGATGTTTTTGGCAGATGAAGCATCTCACATGATTTTAGAGACAAGGGAGTCAGCAAATGAGTGGAGTGGGATCTTTTGAGGTCAAGTTACAGATGACTGTTAACAACACTGGTGACGAGGCATGTCTCACCTGGAGGAAACCGCTCGGGTCGTTCTCTTTGATCACCTCCAGGCAGTACTCCATCAGGCCCGTCGTCTGGCGCAGCTTCACCGTGCAGTGCGAGATCTGATCACGCACCACCTGGAAAACAGTACGCGGTCAACATGTGGCGTTTACATTCATTTCAATGGGGAAAGATGATATCAGGTACAAATGAATAGCGTGCTCATGGAACAATAAGCCATCTTTTCATGTTAGAATTGTATTTTTTGCCACACTAGCATCTCTGAGCATGTCAACATTGATCCTGACATTCCTAGTCCATCTATCACTGCTGTTGTCCATAGAGCCTCCTCGTTGAAAAGAGACTCTGGTACAAAACACACACACACTCAGAGTGGAGATAGACGAGGGGTTGCTAGGTAACAGTAACCTGGTCGCGCTGTGGAAGGGGCTGAGATGAGGGAAAATCCTGCAGAGAAAACATGTAGGATGACAACCACAAGCAGTGTCGTGCAAAACATAACATTTGACATTCCTTCGGTCACACGTTGTTCATCACTTGTTGCTAGGCAGAATATTGGGGGGGGTGCTGTGCGGGGGGGGCAGGAAAAGAATAGCATACAACCAGAGACCCATACGCTTCCTTCTTGACTAGTGTCACATATTCTATGAATTCAATCGTTACATAACAGTAAACTGAATTTTCTTCACTAGGAACATTAGTAAGAGATATTTTTTTTTACTATAAGACAAACAGTCATTATCGTTTATTAAACTGGCCAACGACGTAAACTTCAATGACACCTGCCAGCCTATCGAGGACAATCACTTACCAGCTAGCTGCTAGCCATTAGCTGCTAGCCATTAGCTGCTAACACTAGGAACAGGCGGTGCATTCTACAAAGTTGTTTTTTTTCTTTCTCAGCATTCTTAATTAGCGACCGAACAATATTTCAGTGTGTGTTGATGTTGGTGGCAACAGTTTACAATTTAAACTTAAACTGAGCTCCAACTATATTAAACATCAAGTCAGGAAGACACCAAGTCAAGTCAGCTGCCACAACACCACATGCTACCAGGAATAACTTCAAAATAAAAGAGCTATAAGTCACTGATGTCCATTAATTACTGTATTTGGTAAGATTTTGTTTTTAAAGTTGGCCTTTTCACCACATTGGCGGTGTTTACCAGTATGCATAGAATTAGCATTGCTATGGCTAAATTGTCTTCTAAATGTCATTTAAGCTATCACAGTGAAAGGACATGGTGGCCACAAGACAAGGCGCCCAAATATTTGGAACTAATTAGAGGAAATCTATTTTCCACATCAAATTAAGGAGACCCAAGTGAAGCAAAGCTTATTTACATATTAAATATATGATTGATTTCAACAGGAAGTGCCCTGATTTCAACAGGAAGTGACTTGATTTCTACAGGATTTGGCAAACTGTTCAGTGCATGCGGAGTCAGCAGTCACATCCAAAATTTCCGCGGAATTTTTTCTAGTTATTATTTATTATTTAAAAAATAATAATTTCAGATAAAAGGGGGCCTTTCAACTTATTTAGATGAGAGCATGGCAAATTAACTAATTTTAACTAATAGACTAATTAATAATAATTAAGTAATACAAAAACAAAAGTCACTTCATGCAAGAGCGTTTCAGATTAGCTTTGAGCGCTAGCAAAAGTCGCGGCAATGCAAACAGACTCAGGGGGCTGAGTCTTCTATTTGTAATCAAATAAAAGCCAAAGAACAAGCAAAACAGACATCAGAATCCTTTGATGGATCCATTCCCATCTTGACTGCCCCCATAAAACCTGCCTAGCAACAAATGCCCATTCAAACATGATGTGACCAATCACGTGGCGAATTTGTTGCTGGTGCATTTTACTGTATTTCTGTTTTGTCCATTGCTGCGTGAACATCACAGTCTGTGGAGCTACGCCAGGCCAAATGGAGGGACGAGGCGTTGAATCACCGTGACAACTGCAACGCGGCCGCAGAGGACGAGAGCTTGTTGTTGCCAGTGCGGTAAAGATCGGAGTCACTCGCGTCTCATAAAGGCTAAACGCTCTCCGCTGGCTGAGTGATAACATCGATAACACGCTCAATTATTTAGTTTGTCTCTTTATGGGGAAATGATCCTGTTCTCAGGGTGTCCTTAATCCTCCGGGAGCCTCAGAGCAGACAATGCAGTCAGTTCATTCCAGGCCACAAAATGTGCTAGTAAATATTCATCTTGGAAGGCAAGCAAAGTGTGGCTTCTGGAGCCTCTTTCAGACACAGACGACCTGCGTCATTGTTGGATTAGATAGACCCAGGTTAACTTAGTGTAGCTAGCTGGTACAACAGAGTAGTGTTCATTTTATCCGCCATTTTTAAATTTAGTCTCAGTTTTAGTCCAGTTTCAATCACGCTTGTTAGTTTTTATCGTAGTTAGTCAACCTCTTCTTGTTTTTATTCAGTCAATTTTTAGTCGACTATAAATCTAGCATTTTAGTATTTATTTTATTCCAAGAAGACATAATTTTGTCTAGTTTTAGTCAGGGTGGCACGGTGGATGAGTGGTTAGCACGTCCACCTTCCAGCACTGAGGACGCAAGGTCGAGTCCAAGCGCCGGCCTTCCTGGGTGGAGTTTGCATGTTCTCCCCGTGCCTGCGTGGGTCTTCTCCGGGTACTCCGGTCTACTCCCACATTCCAAAGACATGCATGGCAGGTTAACTGGGCGCTCCGAATTGTCCCTAGGTGTGCTTGTGAGTGTGGATGGTTGTTCGTCTCTGTGTGCCCTGCGATTGACTGGCAACCAGTTCAGGTTGTACCCCGCCTACTGCCCAAAACTGGCTGGGATAGGCCCCAGCACCCCCGCGACCCTTGTGAGGAAAAGCGGTTAAGAAAGAAAGTAGTTGTAGTCAGGAAAAACTGTCAACATTTTAGTCTGGTTTTAGTGGGAACAATCATTTTACCCCTGTATATATATTTTTTTGTAAGCAGATTATGTTGAACATTTCGGATCTAAAACAATTTCACATAAAATTTTCTCTCATCTTTTTGACGAAAAACAACTTGACATACATCCATCCATCCATTTTCTTGACCGCTTATTCCTCACAAGGGTCGCGGGGGCTGCTGGCGCCTATCTCAGCTGGCTCTGGGCAGTAGGCGGGGGACACCCTGGACTGGTTGCCAACCAATCGCAGGGCACACAGAGACGAACAACCATCCACACTCACACGCACACCTAGGGACAATTCGGAGCGCCCAATTAACCTGCCATGCATGTCTTTGGAATGTGGGAGGAGACCGGAGTACCCGGAGAAGACCCACGCAGGCACGGGGAGAACATGCAAACTCCACCCAGGAAGGTCCGAGCGTGGACTGGAACCGGAGACCTCAGAACTGGGAAGCGGACGTGCTAACCACTCGACTACCATGCCGCCAACTTGACATACAATTGCAGTTATATCAACAAGTGGCTACTGTGGCTCCATGCTACAAGCTAGTATATTAGCTAGCATTAGTTAGCGGTCGGATTAACATTATTGTTGGAACGTTATAGCCGTTGTGTTAATGTTACATTATTTTTAACTATAATTTATTATCATAGTTTTTAACCTTTCACTGTGAATCCACCTCCTGTCTGTTTCATGTGTTTGTGCGTTTCGCACTCATTAGCTGCAGATTTGAAAAGGGATGTGTCACTATTCGTCACATGACTGTGTCACAGTGACAGATTAGCAGAGACAAGATTTTACAAAATCATATAGTTTTCGTCTCATTTTTGTTCATGAACTAAAATGTCTATAGATTTTAATCCAGTTTTTATTACGTGAAGTATATTTTCGTCTCATCTTCATTAGTTGACAAAAATGCATACTGATTTTGTTCCAGTTGGTTTTAGTCTAGCCTAGTCTAGTCTAGTTTTACTCTGGTGAAAAATGTGTGCTGACGAAATTATTTTTTTAGTTTTTGCTGACAAAATTAACACTACGACAGAGCATGGATAGATTTAAAACTTTACTAAAAGTGAAAAAAAAATCCTGTCAATGTACACTGAGGGCTCCTGAAGGTTAATGTAAATTATTATTATTTTAAACAAGGAAAACCTTTCGGTAAGCGCAATGATGGAACTACTAGGTGATATTTTGAAAGATAGAAAAGGGGGTCTTAAATTGGGTTTCATGCTATGTCTGAGGTTTAGGACAAGTCTTCGGCAATCTGGCTAATCTGGCCATTGGCAGATGGCTCAGCCCACCTCCAGACAGACACGCACACGTACTCACGCATGTGCACGCGCTCGCGCACACACACACGATTGTATCTGGTGTCTAAGTTAATGGTAGCCGAACAGGCTTTAGTGTAGTGTCGATTTTGTTGCGCTGGCTCACAACACCTCCACGTGCCAAACATTGATCCTTGCCAGCGTCCAAGCGTGAAATTGGGAACACTAACTCACGCCTCCCTTCGCGCCTCACTCCAAACACGTCCACACTTCTCGTTCGTCACGTTACGGGCCACGCAAAGACAAAATGTTTGCGAAATCATCATCATCGACAATCGACATGAAATAGGCTAACCATGCAGCTTTTCTGATCTTCAGTCAAACCCTCTGGAATTATTATTATTATTTTTTTTTTAATAGCATATGTCACCCATCAACATGAAACTGGATGGGGAAAAATATTAGAAAATACAAAATCGTTAACCAAAAAATACAAAAACAGTAGCCTATAGGTAAAATACAAGAATGTCACAAAGTAAAATAATTGAAAATATAATAATAAACAACACAAAAAATATTAGACGCCATATATATATAAAAAAATTAACAAAACAAAACAAAACACCCAAAGACAAAACAAATACCGAAGTATTTGATACAAAAAAAAAACAGTATTTGATACAAAAAGACAATAATTTTATTAAAAAAAAAATACCAACCAAACTCAACACTAGTATTTCAAAAATATTGGGAAAATAATACGAAATAAATCTTATTAAAGTTAATATTAACCAAAACAATATGTAAATATTAGACATGAATGGATGACTAATTGCTGTTTTGTTCTTTTGGGTTTTTTTGCCCAATGTGGGCGGAGCCCGGTGGTACAGCCCACCGTTTTTGAGCAAACGCTTTACCTTGAGCTTGTGCTCGTGCTCCTTGTTGACGCAAGCGAGCAGCTGAGCTTTGCGGCGGTTCAGCGCGTCGATGAGGGCGTCGCACTGTGCCACCAGACACGCCTCGAATTCCACGCTGTTCTCCTGTGAGTGACCAATGCAAATTGTTTGTAACATGTAAAGAACACTTGATAACTCTAATTTGGTCGAACTTCTCGTTTGCAGTAATGTGTCTATGCGTAATTCCATTATCCTCCACTAAATGGCGCCACACTCGTTTAAATTGAGACGGTATAAATTTGAAAGAAGAACCTAACAAGAAGTACTGTATTTTATTACAATTTAGCTTGTGTTGAAAATTATCGCATGCCATCCTCTGTAATCCTGCTTTTTACGTCTACCGGAGTGTGGGACCTATTACTTCACCAAAGAATGTGCAAGTAAAATGCTGGACGAGGCCACAGTTTTTCATTAGTACTACTTGCGGGCCATGTAGGACCAAACACTTCCTAACCAGATGTATGACAAAAATGCTATTTTAGATATGAACAAAATACGTGCTCTTATGCCATGTATTTCATTTTTCATAATACATTACTCAATGCATGTATAAAACCACAAAATTGCTGAACAAAAGAACATAAGTAAAATAACTTATTTTGTGCATTTTTTTCTGCACAAAAATCAACTCACTAAGAATTTGAATATTATTGAGATAACTTTGTTTTAGATAGTTTCCTGCATATAATTCCAAAACCACAAAAAAAATAATAATAATTAGGCCTACTTATGTTGTAGTATAGGGCAGGGTAAGACCCAGTGTAAGTGCAAATAAGCAATGTCTGCCACCTAGTGGTGAATTGTAATATTACAACTCAAACTAAGTTCGGCACCTTCGGATTTGCATATTTGTAGATTTTTTCCCTCCTTGTTTTTCTAATTTTTTAAAAACATTTTGGGTTGTTTTTTTCCCAGTTTCTGCAGAAATCTTTTCCACATTTATCCCCAGCTTTTTGTGGAAAACTTAGATTGAATGTTGATCAGGGTTTTTTAAAAAGATTTTTTTGTGGTTTGCAATACAAAATGTTAAAAAGAAAATGTTCCATCCAAATGTAAGTATACAATGATGTAGTAACTCTTTTGCTCACAAAAACGTATAAATACGTTCTATTTTAAATGTTTTAAAGTATCCCAAAGACGTATTTATACGTTTTTTTATGTTTTTTTTTGTTTTTGTTTTTTTTAATGCTAGGGCCTCTCAACTGCAAAGAACGTTTGAAGAAATGGTAGTTATTATACAAATGGCAGCAGAGCAAAAGAGATCAACCAGGGCCATGTTGAAAAAAGCTAATTTACTCACAATTCTAAATAGATTTGTGAATAATGCTGAAACTTAGCTATATTCGAATGCTAATTTCTGCAAAACGTAAACAGATAGAAATATACTTTTTTTTTCTGGTGAAAGACAAGACTGATCTTTATTTGGTAGGTTCCATGTTTTTATAGCAATAGAACACAATATTCTGTGGGCCTTGCAAAATCAATCAAAATCCAGTCAAACAGACGGAAGTGAAGGGGATTGCTTTTGTGAAAATGGCTGGGAGTGAATGAGTTAATGGTCCCCTGGTAAAGTAAAATTGAATAACAAAAAAAACTGCAACTGACCAAAACAGGAGTGCACTTTTGTAGTCATTAATCGTGATATGTTGACTTGTGAATTCATGTTTTCGTCACGATGACTTTCAATCTCATCATGACGGCTTTAAATCTGATCATATCTTCTTTTTTTTCCACACATACATCACTGACCTTGACCAAACCCAAAAAGTTTCGGGAAATGTTTAATCTTTTTAGTGCTTTTTTTCAGCAGTAATCAACTGAGAGCTGTCCCAAATATTTTGGGAGAGTCTCGTGCTATCATCCATGAGACAAAAGTGCAGCGGGATTATCGATGCGACGCGATGATAATACCACGCGGTTAATTCCGTTTGCCCGTCGTGTCGCCACGTGAGAAAACAGAGTGTGTGTACCTGGATGTGCTGCACGGTGTTCCTGAGCTGCACCAGGAACTCTTTGGCCTCGCTGGCTCGGTCCGACAGCCCGTTGAGAGCCTGAGACAGTTGACCCTGGAGCGACACATCAAAGCAGAATGTTAGCGGGAAGCATCTGCTAATTACCCCGCTAATTAGTGCCTAAATAAACACTCAATTCCAATTTGTGT
The DNA here is from genome assembly GCF_051991245.1 of Festucalex cinctus. Lineage (NCBI taxonomy): Eukaryota > Metazoa > Chordata > Actinopteri > Syngnathiformes > Syngnathidae > Festucalex > Festucalex cinctus. Next base: position 14,528,944 of record NC_135422.1, on the reverse strand, counting down.
ACGTGAACTTTTTTTTTTTTATTTGCTCACTAAAATAATGTAAAAAATAGCAAAATGATGTTAAATGAACCAGGTTGTCTTCCAAAATTATTTACAATCGAGCAAGATGTTCATCAACACTACTGCTGTGTGCTTTCATGTGAAAGGCGATGAAAAGGTCATGTGACAGGAAACCCCACACAAAATCTGCTGTTTGGACAATTTTGGATTGCGGAGGTCATGTATGTACAGCAAGGGGGTCGCGTGACCCTGTGGGAACCGCTCGCACCCGAGCCAGCAGTTCCTTGTATTGTCGGAATGCGGGCACTAGCCAATACAGTTCTGAAAAAAAATAAAAAAGAGAAAGAAACGACGTTTTGACGTGCCTGTGAGGGGATTGGGGTTAACCTTTTAACCCTGCACAGCTGAACGAAGACTAAACATGGGAAAAGCATGTTAGCATGTTCTAAGCTGACACGGTTCACTTTTCACCATTCAACTTGGCAGCATTTGATGACTTTTGAGGAAAACATTCAAGCAGGCTGTTGAACAAGATGAAACATTCATAATTCATCACTGCTCTCATCAATAATGCAAAACTGTCAAGCTGTGAAATCCCCATCAAAACCATCATCATAACCACAATAAAAATATGGAGTCGGAGATTATCAAAATGATGCGTTTATTCGACTTATTCCAAATTACTTGGGGGGGGGGGGTCGTTTAAAATTTTATTAGTCTTTTTATTTAATTTGATTGTAATTTTTTTTTTTGGCTTTTATTTTTTGTATATTGTAGAATTTTGCATTTTTTTGTGGAATGTGTTTTGTATTTTTTGTATAATGTTTTAATTTAATTTTAATTTGTCAAAACCTCCTTAATTTTCATCAATTTTTTTGCATTTTTTGGGGTAAATTTTATCTAATATTTTTGTGGTTTTGGCTGAGTATTTGTTTTTGTTGTAATATTTTTTATAGATTGATTTCTAATATCGGTGTATTTTTGTGTCTCATATTTGTTTATATTTTTTGCAATGTTTTGTATTTTGTCTATTTTTCTTTTTTTTGTTAATTTAGTTACTTTTTTAAAAATGTTTTGTTTTAATCTAATATTTTTGTATTTTTACTCATATTGGAATGTTGTTTTTCAAATATTGTGTATTTTTTGAGTGATATTTTTGCTTTTTGTGTTTTATGTTTTGACATATGTGCATAGTTTGTCTTTTTATCATCAACTTAGTTTGCATTTTTCTTTCCATTATTTGTATTTACAATAAATTTCTTTTCCGATATTTGTTTTATCTTTTGTAGTTTATTTTCCAAATATTTGTGTTTTTTGTGTAATATGTTTTAATTTTCTGTTTGATATTTTCGTAAATATGATTATATTTCTTGTCTAATATCTGTGTGTATTTTGCTTAATATTTTTCCATGTTTTGGCAGAATATATATTTTTTTTTTAAACTTATTCCTGTAATATTTTTTGTTTAATATATTTTTGTCTAATATTTTAGTTTAATTGCAGATATTTGTGCATTTTCCATTGTATTTATTTTTTTAATCTAATATTTTGGTCTACTATTTGTGTATTTTTAATTAGATATTATTGTCTATTTTATTTTATTTATTTTTTATTTTTGGAGGGGCGGATATTTTAATTCATGATTTAGCGATTTTTTTCAGTCACCCTTTTGTTGATGATGTGCGCATATTTTTTGTTGTGCATGCGGTGTGCGTTGTGCTGTTTGAAGCACACAAGCTGCCTCCCTGCCCACTACAAGCCCAAAATAGCATCTGGCATGCTTGACTCCCAACACACTAGTGTGCGTGTGTGTGTGTGTGCACGTGCGCAGTATCCCAGGTCACAACATTGTACGCCTACGTCGATGGCAGCAAGATTCCACCACGTTTCCAATATTTGGCTGATGACTCGCACAGCGCGGGAGAGGTCCCAAATATTTTGAATGACAGCGAGACAGGTTGTCATGGTAACGGGATCCGTCGTCAGCATGTTTTGAGAGGGCTGCGGGAGCTAATGGCGAGTATGGCTATCGCTACCGGGGCGGCGCTATAGGGGGTCGTGACAGGGCGAGCGGCCACCATAAGCCTTGTGTGCAAAGCGAAAGCAAGTAGTCAAAAAGAATGGACTGATTTTCACTTGTGGTGGCAGCACTTCATCAAAAACCTGTTTGCGTTTCTGCTTTAATGTAGTTTTCTTCAAATCACTTGTTTTGTAGTTTTCATATATTTTTTGACTCTGTGTAATCTTCATCACAGTTTGTCGAACATTTTTGTCTTTTTTTTTCTAACATTTTTCTATTTTATCTTTTTTCGTACATTTTTGATGTTTGTCTAATGATTGCGCATTAATTGTGTCTATATTTGTGTATTGATTGTCTATCATTTTTGTATTTTTTTTCTGGTATTTGCTTTTTTATTTGCATATTTTTGCATATGATTTGTGTTTGGTTTAATATTTAGTTTCTTTCTTTTTTTTGTCTAATGTTTGGGCTTCTTTAATCTTTTTTTTTTTTTTTTAAGTAATTGTGTAATTTTATGCAACATTTTTGTATAATTTATTTATGAAAATCTATTTTTCATATTTGATTATCTTTTTTTCATTTAACTTTTTCTATACTTTTTGTTTTATTTTGGTCTAATATTTGTATTCTGTCTAAGTTTTTTTTTTCCATTTATTTGCATTAATATATTAAAGATGTTTCTGTCATTTGTATATAGCTCTTTTTTTGGCTCATATTTATTTTGTCAAACTTTTTTGTCTAACCTTTTTTTCAATTTTTCATGTAGGCTAATTGCATTTTTTGATGTGTACGCATGCGCACATATGTATGTGTATCAGTTGTGTTATGTGTTTCCCAACGCAAACGCGCTCATCCCACCTTGTGCAGTTTCCACACGGCCCCCAGCGCCTTGACTTCGTGCGTGCCGTGCTTGCCCTCCTCCAGGCACTGGTAGCACACGGGCGCCTTGCATTGCACGCAGTACATGCTGAGGTTCTCCAACTCGTGCTCCGCGCAGGTGGAGGTCTTGCGGGGCGCGGCGCGTCTCCCTGGCCCGACCCGGCCTTGGGCGGGCGGCACCAGCCGGTGCTTGGCGAGGGGTCCGCGGGGCGGGTGGCAACGCATCCGGCACGGCTCGCAGTAGAGCACGTCGCACTGTTCGCACATGATGGCGGCCTCGCGGGGGTTCCTCTCGCACAGCTGACACTTGAGCGCGGCCGCCCGGCCCTGGCGGTAGCGCTCCACGACGCCCTCCAGCACCCGGTTGCGGGGGAAGCCGCGCAGCCCCCGCTCGTCCAGCACCAGGCTGCGGTGGCACTGCGGGCACGTGATGCAAGCGTTGCGGGGGATGGGCGCCAGCAGGCAGCCGGCTTGTTGCGCGGGGGGCTGCTGCTGCTGCTGCTGCGGGTGCGGCGCCGGCCCCGGGGGGAACACCCGCACCCCGTTGGGGGACTTCTGGCACGGGGTGGTGGGCAGGCTGACGAAGCCCCCGTACGAGCCGTAGCCGCTGTCTGCCTCGCTGTACAAGCTCATCTTGTCCAGGTCCAGGTAGTCGTAGTCGGAGCCGGACGCGCGGCTGCTCTGCGGGGACTCGGTGTCGGGCGTCTGGACCAGGATGTTGCGGGCGCACGCCAGGCAAATGTTGTGCGAGCAGGGCAGGATGATGGGCTCGCGGAAGAAGGAGCCGCACACGGGGCACTTGAGCTCTTCCTCCATCTCGTCCATGGCTGCGCGAGCTGGGAAGGGGACCGAAAGAACCGCGACGACCGGCGACCGTTTGTCAGTCCGAACGACGAGTGAGTGGCTGCGTCCGCCAGGCGGCGGCGGGCAGCGATCCGGCCGGGGGAGGGACCAAAGCTTCTGCGCCAATAGGCGAGCGGCACCAGATCGGGTCAGCTTCTTATTGGACCGCTGCTTGATTCCTCTCAAATAATTTACATCATAAAATGTCCCAAAAATACTCCTGCACATTAAGATGCTTTTGTTTTGTTTTTAATTAAGTTAAAAAGGGCATTGCATTTATCGATTTAATCATACAAATAAAAGTATTTTTTTAATACTTTTTTTAAAATTAAACACAAGTATTCATTTCTCTTTTAAAATTATATTATTTTTCAATGTAATTTATTTCTATATTAATTTAAAGTGTTTTTACTGTAGTTAGAATGTATATTTTGAATAAACATTTAAACAAAATGTCTATTTTATTTAATTTTTACAAAATAACTTTTTTATATAGCCTATATAATTAGATCATTTACTTTATTTTTCAGCAATGTAGCAAAAAACGATTTGATTTGTAATTAGTTAAAATTGCTTCAATGCTGATAACTGAAGCATGTGGTGTGTACTTCATGTGTATCCATCCATCCCATCCATTTTCTTGACCGCTTATTCCTCACAAGGGTCGCGTGGGGTGCTGGAGCCTATCTCAGCTGGCTTTGGGTAGTAGGCGGGGGACACCCTGGACTTGTTGCCAGCCAATCGCAGATTTGGAAAATCGTTTTTTTTATTTTAAAGACAATGCAAGTGTGTTGAATTGAACCGATCGAATCGTTACACCTTAAAATATATCGAGATACAAAGATAATCGTCTTTTGGAGCGATTTATCTTTGAACCAAATGCCATTTTTACAGTACTGACAAATTCATTTATGTGTATCTAACAAGAAACTCATTGCATCATACCCTCTCAAAATGAGTTGCGCCATATCTAATTGAATCGCAATCCCACTTGGTACCGTCTTTGAATCGTAGACAAATACTGCATCACCTTGTCTTCTTTCCGCTCCTTTTCATTCAAAGATGAAGAATATTGTTTTATATTGTCTTTTTTTCTTTTACAAATGAATAAAATAATTGTCCCGAGGTGTGCTTGTGAGTGTGGATGGTTGTTCGTCTCTGTGTGCCCTGCGATTGGCTGGCAACCAGTCCAGGGTGTCCCCCGCCTATTACCCAGAGCCAGCTGAGCTAGGCTCCAGCACCCCCCTTGTGAGGAATAAGCGGTCAAGGAAATGGATGGATGGATGGATGGAATAAATGATGGAAATGAAATGCAAAATGAAATCAAACAATAACATGAATATTTTTATCAGCAAGCAGGAGAATATTTGCCATTTTAAATACTTGATCAGTTGTGGACAAACTTGGTCCTTGAGGGCTGGAGTCCTGCAGGTTTTGGATGTTTCCCTTCTCCAACACAGCTGAATCAGCTCATCAGCAAGCTTCGAATAAGTCTGATAATAATCCTGTTGATTGGAATCAGCTGCTGTTGGAAGAGGGAAACCTCCAAAAACTGCAGCACTCCGGCCCTCAAGGACCGAGTTTGCCCACCACTGAATGTACATTTTGATGGAATGATGTAGTGTCCCATAAACAATTAAACGCATGCACCATGCATATTGCTTTCACCGAAACTTTGGGAGTCCAATTTCTGAGCATCTTTTTCAGCAAACAAACAACAAATGGCAGTTTGATCCGTGAAACAATATTTCCCCGGATCTCCATGTTGATTTGCACCAAATGTCGGTTAAGAAGGACCGCTGTCTATTTTTGGAACATTGTGCTCGCCGACGCCTGCGGCATGATGACATTGTTCTCCCATCCCAGTTCGGGCAGTGCTGTGTGCTGCTATCCGACAGACTTTAACACCCTTTTGCTATTTTTTGTAAGCCAAACTCAACATATTTCGATGGTGGATGCACAGAATAAGACCACTGGTGGCGGAAAGCAAGTAAATAGCATCCCGTATATAAATAAACCCCCAGAGGATCTTTTTTTGTGGCCCCTGTCAGCACTGCTCCACTTCCCGCCATTAGTGAAGAAGCGACGGGAAGGCCTCGGAAGTGAGTGACCAGCAAGAAAAGTGATCAAACGTTTGGTAGAATTACAGGAAGTGAGAAGGTAAAGAAGCAGCACACTAAAAACAATTTGGTCAAAAAGGGACGGACTCGTCATTTTGGGTTGTTCACTTAAGCCAAAACATTGGTCAAATGAATAACCCATAAAAAAACAACCCCAAAATTGGGTTTATTTGTGTGTCATTAATTTAATTTGACCCAACATTTGGGGCTAAATACCTCAAAAAGTTGGGTCAGTTCATTTTTGTCCCAATTCAATTGTATTATTCAACTAACCGGAAAAGTTGGGTGAAATGAATAAACCACAAAATAACCCAAAAATTGGGTTGATTTGTGGGTTACTAATTTAATTTAAAAAAGTTGGGTCGGTTCATTTTTTAGCTATTTTAATTGGGTTAGTTGAATAATGAATAAACCACAAAGCAACCCAAAAATTAGGGTTATTAATTTAATTCAACCCAACATTTTGGGGTAAATACATCAGAAAGTTGAGTTGGTTCATTTTTGACCCAATTCAATTGTGTTATTCAACTAAACCAAAAAGTTGGGTCATGTAAATAACCCGCAAAACAAACTAAAAATTGGTTTGATTAGTGGGTTATTAATTTAATTCGATTTAATTTTTTTAAATAACTTAGTTAAATAACTAAAAAAAATTGGGTTGGTCCATTCTTGACCCAATTTGGGTTATTTCTGAACAGGGTTATTATTATACTTTTGGAATTTTTCATATTAGTTAGTTTTGACTTTATTTTGAGTTTTACTTTTTAAATTTAGTTAGTTTTAATTTTTTTTTAAGTTTTCTGGGTGATTCTGTTTTTATTAGATTTAGTTATTTAATAAATGCTTTGTTTTAGTTTAGTTTTAGTTTCAGTATTAGTTTTAGTTTTTTAAAATGTGTATTACTTGTGCGCAATATTTAAAAAACACCATGGAAGCGACATCATCTGAAGGTGCTTTCTATTGGCTGCTGCTCGATGATGTCACTTCTGTGTGATACACTTTCAAATGTCCTTAATCCGCTTAATATCGAAATAAATCTATTTAAAACTATATTTAAAATCATCCCCAAGGTTCATGCATTAAATTAATTACCAAAGACTAAACTAACGACATTTTTGCTATAATTATAGTTTTAGCTGATTTTGTAAACGTAGAATGTAGTTTCAGTATTTTTTATTTTTATTTTTTTAAGTATTTTCATTTTTATTTTATTTCATTAATGAAATTGTTTTTTGAATTTTAGTTTTAGTTTTTAGTTAGTTTTGGTTAACTAAAATAACCTTGTTTCTGACCCAACTCTTTTTAGAGATGAGGGAAAGATCAGGCAATAGTTCAACTGGTAAAGTGATGAAACTTATGCCTGAAAAAAGAAGATACAATGATTATGATTATTATTATTATTGTACATGTTTTTTTTTGTTTTTTTTTGTTTTTTTAAACAAAGCACAATATTGTGTTTTTGTAAACAACAACAGTGACATATAAATAGGCTTGGCCAGTCATGTGCTCCTATTGGCTCAGTGGTGCAAAGTATCATGGTCTATGTAGTTCACAATGCTTGCATAACTACAAATAGATTATAGTTTCAAATAGTACTGGCAACATTAACCTCAATATACATAGACAACCTACAATCACCAATAACACCGAATATTTGCGTGGATCTTAGACATAGGTGGCCCAAAGATGCCAAATTAAAATTAAACTGCACTAATAAACTAACCACCAGGGGGTGCTGGAACTGCACAAAGGGAAAACAACCTAGCCTTTTTAAAAGATGTGCTGCTATTAATATCGTAACACGATGATATTGTGACCATTTTAATATCGCGATATCATTATACTGTATTGCCGTTATAGGGGATAAAAAGTACGGTAGACCAAGGAAGTGACGAAACGAGACACTTGACTACTACATCTTGAAATCGGAGTTGTTGTTTTTTTTTTGTTTTTTTTTTGTCCGCCTACAACCCTCCTTGTGCGATATTTGTTCCCCCTTCTTCTACTAATTGGGTTTCTCATTCTCTGTTGATCCAACTGACCGAGGTGGCTGTTGCCATGGTTACCACTCTTCCGACACAGACGAGTACACAAGCGTTTGCTGCGCTCTTTCCACTCTCTCCAATCTGCGCGCTCCACATTTTATCCATGCGACAGCTGACGGATGCCGGTCATCTCGAGGCTTTGCCAGTGCGGCGTGGGCGTTCGAGAGGCGTGAAGAAGTGGCGCCGCGTCAAAGCATCCCGCATTTCTCGTGATTTTCTGCTTGTTTAAAGCAGGGCACACGTGTATTGAATTTACAGCATCGATTCCAAAAATTATTCGACCGCTAATGCTGATCTACTCTGAGTTAGTGAACTTTGAGTACCCCACCTCCCCAGGTGAGTATTTGAAGGGCAGAGTGGCATACCTGCATCACAGAACTGAAAAGCAGATGTTGGGGAATCCTGGTCAACATCTGGAGCCTGCAGTGCGGCTTCTAATGACTTGGGAGAGTTCATCGTGTGGCCTCGCAAAGTCTCAGCGGCACTGCAGGAAACTATAAAGAAATATGTTCAAAAGAGCCATAAACACAAATAAAAATGTACAAAAAATATTAGAAATGCAGCTCATAGCCACTCTTAGCTTAGCTTAATGAAACAAGTATTACTGTAATATTTGTGGCATTAATTAAGCTGTTTTATCCTATACGGATTTTTATCCATCACTAAATAGGTTTTAACAAATTTAACAGTGTTTCGATGAATACAGCATCTGTTCAATGATTGCTCAATTACTTATATGTGAATGCTAGCTACGTGTCAACCCGAAGCACACAAGCGATGAAACCGTTTCAACCCTGTGTGGTGTTATGCAATAAGCGCAAACAGTACATGTTAAGTCTTTAAGCTCGACGTTGTCAAGCCATCTGGAAGCTAGTCCAGGCAGTCTAGCAGCTAGTGCTTGCTAAAAAAAAAAATGCTAATAGCTTCACTTGTGATTCTTGAAACTGAAGACTGGGCAATAAGGTTTGCTTCTCATTTAATGAAACAAATGTGATCAGACTCATATGCTGGCTAATATTAGTCAATAAACATTTTATTGCCAAGAAAGTTTCAACGGTTTGACATGTTTTTTTTCCATATTGGCTTCGGGTTTTACAACTTCAAAATATGAAGCTCACAATATGATAATTATCACGATATTGTGGGGAGGTTGGCGACATTTAAAAAAAAAAAAGTCACAATATTGTAAAAAAAAAAGAGTTGATACTAAAAAAAAAAAAAAAGCGCAATATTGTGCTTTATACATAAGAGCAATGCATATAAACCACATACAATCTCTAATAACATAAAATTGAGGCACTTACTTGCTAATGCACACACACACATATTGATTTTCGGTTCACAAGCATATTACGGGTTTTTAATAAACATAGAAGGGTCAAAACATCCCTTATGAAAATTAAAATGCACTAAAAAAAACTTGCCACCAGAGGGTGCTAGAACTGCACAAATGGAAATCAACCTGACTTTTTGAACAGATGTGCTTCTTTTAATATTGTGACATGACGACGATGATATTGTGGCAATTTTTATATCACAATATCACGATATTGCCGTTATTGTTACATCCCTATTTTAGAACAGATTTTTGTAATGCAAAAGTATGATCAACGTACATTTCGTAAACTGTCAAAGCACATTATCAATTAATCAAATCAATTGTCAAAATTATCAATATCACAAAAACTGATGTAATTTTCATACTCAGAGGTCCAAAATTACCCAGAACCCATTAAAATATCTTCAACACTCGAAATAATTTATTTAGTTTTGTTGGCAAGTTTAGCTTTCACTTGAACCCAACAAAATAATTTTTAATGTCTTAAATTAAAGAAAGGATAACAAACGTCATCAATCAATAAGCTTTTCGGTCTTTTTTTTTTTTTAAGCCACACGCACACTCCATTTTTAGCCTGTGCTGCTCATATTCAGCCCAAAACAGAAGAATTACGTAAGGTGAATTCTAACAATGGCCAACGTCTACGAAGGTCCAAATCTGTCATGACTCACACTAGTGCCGGCATCTGAGCGGCAGGAAGGACCGTCGGAAGCCGTGGGAAGCACTAATTACAGCGGGGGGGAGGTGGGCGGCGTGAAGCAATCTCGGACCCACACCCACGCGCAAGCCAGCCTCTGGATATGATGTATGAATGTAGTAGGAGTGTTGCCACCAGCTCAAGTATGTGATATAGATAAAAAAGGATGTGACGTTACACGATGAGACATGCATTCTGGAGAATTGTCATTTTAATGTTTTTATTCACGGCTACCAACCCATATGTTTATATGATAGAGATTTTAAAAAGATCACAATATTGCAAAAAACAACAACAAAACAGCTCATACTAAAAAAAAGCACAATATTGCGCTTTTGTACATAACAGCAATGCATATAAACCACCTACACTCTCTAATAACAATATTGAGACACCTACTTGCTAATGCAAGCACACATTGATCGCTTCACAAGCAAATTAGGTTCCCCTTCATCTGACAATTAGCATAGATTTTAAACATAGAAGGCCAAAACATCCCTAATGAAAATTCAATTGCATTAATAAACTAGCCACTAGATGGTGCTAGAACTGCATAAATGGAAATCAACCTGACTTTTTTTAACTGATGTGTTCCTTTTAAATATTGTGAACATGACGACAACGATATTGTGGCAGTTTTAATATCACAATATCACGATAATGCCCTTATCTTTACATCCCTAGTACATAACAGCAATGTTATTATTATTATTATTATTATTATTATTATTATTATTATTATCTGGCCATGAGCGCGGATTTTAAACATAGAAGGGCCAAAATATGCCGTATGACAATTAAATTGCACTAAAAAAACTACCCACCAGAGGGTGCTACAACTGCATAAACCCGACTTTGCAACACAGTTGCATTTAAACATCGTGAACATGACAATGACGATATCGTGGCAGTTTTAATATCACAATATCACAATATCGGGCTTATCGTTCCATCCCTACTAGCTAACAAAACCCATCAATCTGAATTTCTCAGCCAATGAGCTGCTGAATGAGGTTTCAGAGTGAAAGAACCACTATCACGTCAAAGCCAAAAGGTAAGCAGAGCTGCAGTGGTAGTGCATACATACATTTTAAAGTACAACAATTGTTTTTGTTTGATTCTATACACTCATATCTTTCGCAGTATAAGCAATTATCTGATTCAAATCAGTTTTTTCGTTGCCCGTAATCCTTGGGGGTGTTTTCACAACACCATGAGAAAATACAGACTAGAATATTTCTACTTCAAGTACCACTGAAGTGCATTTCTAAGCAAACATCTACAGTGGCTATTATGTTCCACAGAAGAAAAACATGAATCAGGGAATTAGTGAATCAGAGAGCACGACTATTTGCTTTGTGATGTTCATAGATGGGATTCACTAGTCTGGCCTCTCTCATGACTCCCCAGGGTGCTGCTTCAGCTTGGGGGTGGATAACTTGTCAATAAGCAAAGCTATCAGTGGTTACCTAGTCAACCTTTGTCCTCCCGTGTATGCCTCGGGGGTGTTGGGAGTTGGCTTGGAGGATTACCATGTCAGTTAGTCTTCAGTTCAATCTTCTGGGTCAAACATAATGAACCCCATCTTGGGTAAAAGCAAGCCAATCTGGTTTTAGATTGCTACCTAACAACAACAGAGTTGCAAAATGGCTCCAACAAGGCCAAAGTGTGTTCATTTCTTTGCACCACACACACACACCCCCACACACACAAAACCTCCCCCAGGAGGACCCCCACCCGCCTAATGGAGGCGGCTCTTATTACTGCAGGCTGCATGGAAGCGCTCCTTTTGTTTGGCCCCCGTGAAAGCAGAACAGGTGTAGAGAAGTGGAGCACAATGAAAGATTCTCTTACAATGTGGCAGAGTATTCCCTCCTCAGGGAAAGGAAGAATAATAACACCAGATAAGGAGTTAGTTTGCCAGCAAAAGTTCAGTCAGCAATCTTCTCAACTGATTATACTATTCATTAAGTTTTTTTTTTGTTTTTTTTGTTTTTTTTGCTAGCTACACCGCTGCTGACTATTCTGGCTGCTGTTTGTACTTCTACATACAATGCTGTTGATTTTTCTTGCTGCCATTCACATTCACACAATGTATTTCCACTTCTGGGTTCACAGTTAGCTAGTCAGTAGCACCTTGACTTATTAATGTTAGCACATTAGCTTAATTGCCAAAGGTGTGCGTCTCTCATTGTAATTCAAAAAGGCCAGCGGTACTGTCTGACAACTTGAAATGTTTCCTAGCAAAAAGGGGGGGGAGAAAAAAAAAAAGTCATCTTAAATCCTATCCTACCTGGTGGGGGGGGTCAGCTAACGCTCATCCTAGCTTGGCAGCTAACTAATACGCTAGCTTGAAAAAAATGGCAGCTAACTCTTATTCTAGCTTGGCAGTAAACTCTTATCATAGCTTGAAAAAAATGTCAGCTAACTCTTATCCTAGCTTGGCAGCTAACACTTATCCTAGCTTGAAAACAATAGCAGCTAACACCTACCACACAACATGAACAGTGACCTATGGTTAAATGTGACAGGAATGAGCCGTGCTAATGATAATAATGTTGATATTGAGTGGTAAAAGTTCAGAAATGTATTTGTTTACCTTGTTTAAGTAAGGTAGGGCTACTCACTCAAACTACTCCATGTGACCGCAAGACTGCGCACGCTCGCTTGAAGTTGTGGTGGGGGGGCAGGTGGATTACTTCACTTACTGTACTTTTGTTGATAAAATATTGTTTCTACCAAGTATGGTTTGAACACTTCTCTAGCTTGCTAAAAAAAAAGAAAAAAAGAGAGAGAGTTTCAAGTGAATAAATATTAAAAAGCTGTCCAATTTATTTTGGGGTACTTGGATTTACTTTAGTGGTGATTCAGCAGCCCCAAAAATGTGCAAGGCATGCCTCTTTCCCTGCTCAGCACCAGAGCAAAATTATCAGGCCATTTTGGATAATGAAAAAACCCCCATTAGTCTATTAATTTCCGCGCAGATTCCCTGCGGGGGTTGTATTGCACGAGACATGAAGAGCGACACGGCACGTGTACGGCCTACGCTTGCTCACGTTTCTCTCTTGCGATCCAGGCTGCCCACACTTTTGCATGTGTGCTCTTCAGAAAAATGGTTTGCTCGGCCTGCAGGTTACTTGTTGTTCCAGCTGTTTCCAGTGTCAAAAGTGGTACTAGATCCAAATCCACGTCACGATGGACATCCAAAAACAGCAAACATTTCCTGTCGTTCTAGGTGCTGCATGCACATAACAATGTGCAATTCTACGTTGAGAACATTATTTAACAATATTTCATATCCACGCTTGTCTTATAGAAATTATATCTTAAAATCATTTTCTAAAGACACTGTTTCCCAATCGAGAACTAAATATTTGAAATTTCCAATACTTCCCAGTTCCCAAAACCAAAGAAATGCACTTTAAAGTTATGAATGGAGTTTATCCATTTAATGACTTTGTGCAACAGCGATTTGGTATTGAAACAAGTAAATGTATTTTTTGTGATGAAGTAGAAACGACTGTACATTTGTTTTTTGATTGTACGTGGTTACAGACATTGTGGATTGATATACATGACTGGCTTCATCTTTTAGTGTTGTTTTGAAAGATGTTATTGATGACTATCTTGGTAACGCTATTCTTATCCTGTGCAAAACATTTCTCCACAAATGTAAATTCTTGAAGGTGAAACTAAATTTCTGCTATTATCATAACAAGTTTGTTTCTTTTCTTTTTAAACTTAGACTGATGAAAAATAGGAATGCTATTAAACTTGTTTAATAGACAAATACATGTTATGTAAAAGCCCTATTTTTTTTTTTCATTTTTGTTGTATACTGGTTCCTTCTAGAATTTTGTAGTGTTATAAGAAAAACCATAATGTTTTCTACATTTGTTTTTCATATAGATGTGTTTGTTTGAAACATTTGTGCAATTAAAATGAATAAAAATTGAATTCAATTGTCTATTGAATAGTTCCCTCCCACACACACATCTTAAATTCTTACAAAATGTTTGCACATACTGTATACTGCCAAACCGTTGTCGAACTTTAAAAATAGTAATATAGTCCAGATGCTAAAAATATAGCACAGGGAATACAATTGCACGTGTACATTAAGTCATTATGGGAAAAAATTTTACTTTTCCAAATGAACAAGTCCTGTCAACATTTTCAATACTTTCCATTTTTAATTGATTTAGGCAGCTGGCAAATATTTCACACTCACCTGCCAAGACTTTTCACTGCTACCTAGCTAAAGCTAGGTTCATATTTTAATGACAGTGTTAAGTGGGTCAAGATTCTACATTAAAAAAGGCACAACATACTTTTGTAATGCTCTTTATTGGAATACAATGGATTAACAAGAGTGCTGCTTATAATGGTTTAATAAGTACTTAAATATTTGATTAAGAATTTAAAAAGATCAACTCAATCCTCAACTTCTCGAGTTTCATGGTTTCGGTTGTTCAATACAATTTGTCTAACTGCAATACGTAAATGGATAGTATGATATGTATGCATGATCAGGAAGTGGCGCAAGTCACATCTACATGTGCTTGACGTCTATCAGCGTCATGTCGCCGTGCACTCTCACATGGGTGATCATGTCCAGGCTGGCACGGTATTTGTAGTTCAGGTCAACAGAGAGGACGGACACGTTGAAAGAGCCAGCGTCACAACGGATGATCATCTGAACAAACAAAGCAACATGTCAGCTGTAAACATAACATTTTCTGGTCGTCAGTCAATGCCAGAGCACATGTTGACAGTTATTTGGTAAAGCTAAGATGCTAACATGTTTTTTGAACGTGGGAGGAATGTTGCCCTCTATCTGCTGCCCACCAATATTGTAATGAAAAGTGTGTAGAATTATGAATGAAACCTCAAAGTAGATGTTGGGTGCAAAGGGGAAGTCGCCCAGCTGCTGGCGCTCCTCCAAACCCCAGGAGCCAGCTAAATGGGAGTTGCGCACAAAAACGTTCCTGTCTCCAGACTCATTGAAGCGAGGGTTCAGGTGCAGTGCCACGCCATGGTTTTTGCCCATCAACAGTTGGACTTTAAAACTAAACACAAAAGCACAAACATTTAGTCATGGTAGCAGCCTTATTTGGGGATGTTTGTGGCCACCTACCTTTTTGGCTTCTCGTTGACTCGCCCTCTGACGACGATGTTGTGGGCCACCCTGAGACGTCCAGCCAGCTCCCCGATGACACCTTCCTGCAACGAGAGAATGTGATTTGTAAAGAGAATTGCCTGTCATTTCTGAATAATCGATAAATTGAAATTCTGTGACATTAAAGGGCATTTTTGAAAATCTAGAAATAGCATATGTGAGCGTTTCGCTACCCCTTTTTTTTTTTTTATCCATCTCAGGTAGCAGCCATTTTACAACTATGACATCACAGTTGCACAGCACTCAGGTAATGACCAATCACGGCTCAGATTAAAACATCACATGACCAAACTCAGAACAGGTTGAGCTGTGATTGGTCATTAACTGAGCACCGAGTGCCAAAATGCCCCCAGTAAGTCTGATGTTTGAATGGGCTAAAAAGTTATTCAAGTAATGTTCAGCATTCATACACAAAATGATGAACTCACCTCATCAGGTTTCATATCGAGTGTGCGCCAGCAGCTGATCTTAGATTTGTCGTTACCAGCTGAACGTGACACATTGGAAGAGCTCACGTTGACTTTTTGCTTTTTTATTGAAAGAAAACAAGACAATTTGTGTCATGGTGTCACACCACCTTTAGTCATGCTTAGGAGGCAACCACTCACAGCCACGATTTTTCCAGAAGCGGCCATCTTGTTGACAAGATCCAGTGCCAGTTGCTCACTGTAGCTCAAAATCTGGAACAGGATTTAATTTGATTAGTTTAGCATCGGCTAGCGCTTTTGTCATTCTAGTTGAATGGAGGCAACTGGTTGGTTTAGGTTATTATAGTTTTCTAATTTTCATTATATTTTAATTTCGTTTTGAGTGTTTTTTAAATATATTTTCATTTTTTTTCTCAAAAAAGTGCTTCGTTTTAGTTTTAGTTTTCATTATTTTTTTATTTTTTGTTTACTACTTGAGTGCAATATTTAAAACATAACACCGTGTTGTTAAAATAAAGAACATTTTATAAACAGCCATAAATCAAATACGCATGTGTGTTCAGTGTACTGTATATATATATATATATATATATATATATATATATATATATATATATATATATATATATATATATATACTGTATATGTGTGTGTAACAAAGGGGGGGGGGGGGATACAAAACACGAAACGTCGCTCCGCGTTAACTAGTGCGCTTATTGGCTGAGGCTAGATGACGTCCTTTCCCAGGCGACAATGTCAACATCCTGCGCTGAAATTATAGTTTTTGTTTTATAAGGGTAAATTATTATTATTATTATTATTATTATTATTATTATTATTATTATTATTATTATTATTATTATTATTATTATTATGTAACGATTTTTTTTTTCAATGTAGTTTTTTTGTTTTCATTAACAAAATGACCTTGTTTGGCACTTGGTTTCTCGGCCTACCTTGTCGTCGGCGCTTACGGGCACGTAGTTCGCATTGATGACCCATTTTGGGAACTTCTGGGGCTCACCCTGGTTTGTAGTCTGGTTTATCGTCTTTTTGACACTGATTAGGCTGTACAAGCTAAACAGTGTCACTACAATCAAGACGAAAGCCAGGAAAACCAACTGCCATGTCTGCGCTCTCGCCTGAAAAGGAAAAGTGGATTCATTAGTATAGGCCTACAATAACCATTCTCAGCCCCATTTACGTTTTAGTGAATTTCCAATCTGACATGTTCAGCCAGCGATTCTTAAAATGTGGTACTTCGGCACCCTCTGGTGGTCGATACGAATCAGTGATTTTTAGTGCTGCATTCATTCAGTTACAAATCTAGGCAAAGTCAAAATGAAATGAATCTGAAATAGAATAGTTATCAAATTTTTACGTCTAGAATTTATATGTAATTAGCGAGTAAACTTTAGGAAAACCCTCTTCCATGCAAAAACAAAAACAAAAAACGTAATTTTAGTTGAATTTGGCTTAAGAGTCTGTTGCGCCAACTTGTCACAATTATGTTACATACAACAGTTGGATTACTTACACAGCGTTTCTGATCACGAACGACGTACATATTTTTCATTCTCGCATAATTCGTATTTCAACTCCAAGTAAAGGAGTGGGCGGCAGTTATCAGACGGGTCGACGTGATTCTGAAGCTGGACTTGCACGTACGAGTCCACCGGTGACGAGTTGTGTTGTTCTCGTATCTTTGTGACACACTTTTCGCTGCTTTTTATGTTTTTGACGCACTTTACGTTGAAAGTACGAAAAGTATGACATTTTGAAGTATAAAAGGTGTTATTAAATAATTACTTTAAATGTTTGATAACAAAGATCAGGCGTTAAAATGGTCGGAAGGTATGTCAAATCAAGCGCATGACAATTGTAATAAAAACAGATTATATGCGCAAGGTTCAAATTGATATTTAAATTGTAATTCATAAATATATTTTGAGAATATCAAATAAAATGCTGGCATGGGCTTAATTGGGGCCACACATTTCTGACGGCACCTTAGGTTTCATTGTAATTATTTAAAATTGCTTCAATGCTGACAACTGAAGCATGTGGTGTGTACTTCATGTGTATTTAAAGTTTAAATGCCAATATTTAAAGGGGACTTATTCACATGAGCCCCACTTTTCTTGGTAATGGTATAGTACAGTATAGGCAGCTTTATTCTTTTTGATTAATATTAATCCTTACATTTATTTATATTTATTATAAGGCAACATATTTTTAGGCTATAAAGAAGACAAATGGACAAGGAAATAAAAAAAATGATTTTGACTTTGATTTTTGGAGAACTATCAACATGTATGTGTTAGCTGCAGGTAGGCTACTGTATGACAAAAAAAAAAAAAGGTCAGCGGGTACACAAGGCAAAAAAAAATATGGGACATTGATTTGAACAACTGATATTTGAACCCAAATGGTAATACATGACTTGAAAAAATTCTCAGAGTTGGCTGAAGAGTGCATGATATTAGTTGCCATCGATACATTATTTTAAAATGTAATATTTAATCTTCAGTAAGAGGTGATCATAACTAAGAGTGATCATAAAGGATTATAAAACCAGACAATGAATGTTAGGTGAAGTTTAAAATGCTAATGTAGATTTTTCTGTATCATTCATTCTCCACCAATGCACAGATTGAGTACAAAGAGCCCTGATTTATTGCACCTATCAGCATATCTCTTCAGTCTGGAATGGCACCACCTGGGAGTGAGGCTGCAGTCAAAATTGGGGTATTTTATTTATAGTACATCATAGTATACGACACATTTCTGCAGATATGCATGATGGCAACCTAGCTGAAAATCCCCCACTCCTGGGTCAAAAGTACACGAGTTGCTATGATTTGACCTTTCATTTCCTGTGTGACACTCCGCCCACCAATTACCTTAGCATGGCAGGAAGATGGCGGACAAACTTGCTCTAGTTTTCCCATAGTAAAACGTGCTCATGAGATTACGCGTAAAATACCACACTTTTGCAATGCGGTTTATTAAGACAGTGAAGTACATTTAAATACAAACAAAAGATCCAACATTCTAAAGTATCAATCTTTCGTGTTCAAATAACTCAATTTACATAATTATATCACACAGTAGGCAGCAACCGTGATCATTTTCATTGGTGTAAAGAGGTCATATTACAAAAGTTAATACTGTATTTAAAAAAAAAAAAACTTAATCCTTTAATTAGAATAAAGTAAAATCCTTGTAATCCTTAATAAGTGGATAGATAGTATATATATATATATATGTATGATCTGGAATGGCGCTTCTGATGTTGCTGTGATGACGTCACATCAGCCTGACGTCAATCAGCGTAAAGTCACCATCCACTTTCACGCGCGTGATCTTCGTGATGTCGGCTCGGTAATTGAAGCTCGGTATTTCGATGGTGTTGACAACCACGCTGAAAGCCTTGGCGCCACATTGGATGATTATCTGGACAAACAAGACCGCAAAATGGCAGCTGAGGAATTTTTCAACAGGTAAACTGACACGAGTGAAACTTATTTTTGGTCTTCAATCAAGCTACGATTTTGAACCCCAATCCTGTGCAGCTGTGACATGCTGACTTAAGTCTACGTGCTTCCCACCAATAAACACTTTGATATTATTGTGTTAACCTCAAGGTAGCCGTCTGCTTGAAAGGAGGAGGTTTGCAGCAGGTGCTCCTCCAGACCCCAGAAGTTAGACAGGTAGGCCTTCCGCACAATCTTGTGAATGTTTCCAGACTGGAACTCAGCGTTCAGGCGCAGTGGGACGTCGTCGTTGCTGCCCATCAAGTCGATGTTAAAACTACAAGGCAAAAAGCGCAAACATGTTATCTATCAGGGTAACAGCCTCCATTTGTGGAGCATGTGGCCTCGTACCTAGTTGGGTTCTGCTTGACTCGCCCTCTGACGGAGATGTTGCGGCCCACGCTCAGACCTTCAACCAGCTCCCCGACGAAGGCAGACTGCAACACGAGAATATAATTTGTTGACCGTTTGTCCCATGATGGCTGAAAAGTGGATTGGCAACTGAGGCTCTTTTGAATCATGTTATCACTGTAGTGTTACGTTTGAATTGGGGGTGTCAGGCGATTAAATGTTTTAATCGCAAATTACATACTGTTCTAAAAGCATCCTAAAATTGAGTTACAATTAAAAAGATGTACTGTAAAAACTAGTGTAATATTGATTTGTGTTGAGGTCATTTTTTCTGCCACCAGATGGCATAATTGCATTTGTATTTCCATATTAAGAGCTATCTATTCTTTAACATGATGTAACTTGTGAAATCCTGCACAATTTTATATTGTAAAATACAAATTGACCCCAGTCTCCACAAATATATGCATTATTATTAAATGTATTACTGCTAAATTTTGACGTGGACGTGTCTGCTGCATTAACTGGAATTCCCCCAGTACAGGCTTTCCAAGTAAGGGGCAGTCATTACCCGTGATTGGCCGTTACCTACTTCCTCAGCACAGGTGATGTCATCACCAGTCGACAGCAAGTAGGAAAAATACTTTTTAAATGCATTAATTGTATAAGAAAAAATAATGATATAATCAAATTCTGGACAAAATATTAACTTCACTGCTGAAAATTGTTCATTGAGTCAAAGTTTGAAATGAACTCAAAATTAACGCACTAATTTTGACACCCCTAGTTTAAATCAATATTTGTAATAATGCTCTTTAGCATTGACACAAAAATTATATAAACTCACTCCCGCAGGTTTCATTTCGACTCTGCGCCAGCATATAATTGGAGTCGTTGATATGATGGGGGTGAGAACAGTTGAATTTGACTCATCGGCATTGTTGACGGGGACCTGTTGTTTTTTCATTGAAAGGCAAAAAAGACAGTTAGCATCGTCTTGGCTTCATGCCATTTTTGGTGGGTGACCACTCACGGCCTCGAGCCTTCCACAAGCGGCCATCTTCTTGACGATCGCCAGCACCAGTTGTTCTTTGAAGTTCAACACAACAGAGATGTTCCTTGGCTTCGTCACCTGAAACCAACAGCGTTTGACTTCATTAAATTAACATGAGCTAGCGCTGTGTCGTTGTTGAATGTGGAATGAAGGCAACTTAAGTAAATGTTCTGTGTTGATTGGCGCTTGGTTTCTATCCACCAACGCTGCTAGCACGGTGGGGCTTACCTTTTCAGTCTGAACTGGCACAAACTGTTCTTCGTTTGTTCCCCAATTCGCGAAATCATCTGAGGATAGGCCATCTTGAGCCAGCTGGCTGCTTTTATTTCTGTTTACAATCACCACAGGCACCAGGATAAAGATGGATAGCAGGATAGCCACCAGGCAAGCTATTAGTACAGCCACATGCCAGGTCTGCAATCCCCCCTTCTCCGGCTTAGGAGCAAAATAGTCATCTCTCTCCTGAGAAAAATGGTTTATGTTTTAAGGATTTTTGTTGTCATGTGGAGTCATAACTCAAAACAGCGTCATGCTTGGACAGTGATTTTCAAAGTGTGGTGCGTGGGCTCCCTCTAGTGGTACAGTAAGAAATATATACATTGTTTAAAAAAGTCACAACTTTTCTTTACACTAATATGTGCACCCAAACGAATCTATTCTGATTAATATTATGTTTATGGAATATGATTATTCAACAAAATCCACTGCTTTTATTTTCTTGTTTGGGGTGGCCATTTTGTCACATGCAGCTGTTTGACTGAACTTGCCATCAAAGTGCTTATTTTATGTCAATCGCAAGTGAGAAAATGGCTGCCCCGAAATAGATAAAAGCGGGTGGATTTTTCGGATTTTTCTAATTCATATACCAGAAACACCATCAGAATGTTGTATTAAACATATTGTAGAGAAAATTGTTTACTTCCCCTTTAGGGCGTTTAAGAACACTCATTTCTCAGTCACTGTAGCATCAATATACAGTATTCAGTTTGCATGGATGCTATGCTGCTGCATAGCACCAGCTTGCCTTCAAATATTGAAAATCCCGTTTTTACAAGGCAAACCCAAGTTGAAGATATGTCAGAATCAAAATCGCAAATGAATATTGGCAAAAACCCTCACATGCGTGAATGCAAAAATTACGTCATTTTTGCAGATGGATTACATTTTGTTTGGTCTGGACTACTGTTACAGCTATGTTTTCTCAAATAAAAATTCCAAGTCCGATTTTTTATTTTTATTTTTTAATCTGCAGTATCAGTTAATTCCAGAAGTGCACACAACAGTTTGATAACTTACCTCATATTTCTGAGAATTACTTGTCATTTTCCAAGTGAACGAGGCGGCCGCAGATATTCAGGAGTAAGCAATCTGGTCGGTGTGATTTTGAAGCTCGACTTGCACGTATACATTTCGCCCAGGCGTTCAACCGGTGGCGAGCTTGTGTCGTTTACCGTTTGTTTTGTGACGCACTTCACGTTGCTTTCGAAGTACGCAAAGTACGCAGCATGACATCTTAAAGTATGAAAGGTGGTGCAAAGCTTTGATTGGTTTATTGATTGGCTGATTGAAGGACAACCACGAGGCAGTGCGTTGTCTGACGGCAAATTATGGTGTAATGCACAATTAAATATCACAAAGAGGAACAGCAGAGTTAATATGATGAGGTCAAATGCAGCACACGATACACATTGTAATAAACTTTTTTTTTTCAAGGTTTAAATTCCCCCTACTCAACAATTTAGCACATTACCACAAATAATTATGAAAGTGCATCTAAACACAGAAAAGCCAACACACTCACGTCTCATCGGTGGCAATATTTCACACTATCTGTGCTTAAATATAAGGTGCACCTATAGTTAATTCTGACATTGCACATAATTATTATTCCCACTTGAATGTCATTAGTTTTGTGAGCAGAGTGGCTATGGCTCCCTGTGCTCAGCGCTATACCTCGAGGGTGCAGTTTAGGAACAATGAGCCATTAAAATACTTTTTTTTGGGGGGGGGGCCACAGGAGTTCACGTGCGGATGTTGTGGAAGATAATTTAAAAGTCAGAGTATAACTTAAGATCGACAAGGTGACTACAACTTTGCAGAAGTAGTCTCTATAAGATGTTCAATTTTACAATAAACCATTTTAATGTGCATCAATTCTTCTACACGAGTTACTGATTAGGTGACCGTGTGTTTCCTCAACAGGAAGGAAAAACTGAACTACTGCAGTCTAGAATGGGATAATTCTATTTTGTCATTTTTAAGTCAAGTGCAAAAAACTAAAATAAAAAAAAAAATTAAAAAAAAGGATGAAAAATTGAGTAAATGTTAATTATGGATTTAGACCACGAAGCCCCCCCCCACCAATCCAGCTCGGTTATTCTCCTTCAGGCAGATGATACTGACCGGGATCCAACCTATGAAACAGAAAATGACGGCAGTACCTTAGTTGTGGATAAAAGTACAAGCAATGTGATTCAAGTGTTAAGTTATTATAGTTGGCAAGATGCTGTGATCTGAGGAAAACCTCAATTTCTGTAAAACTAAGAGTGTAGAAGTAATCACTGCCATATAAATCTCCAAGATCTCACAGATTTTATTGCAACCATAAAACTCTCTTGCAAAATGACAAAATGAATTGAGAACACAGTATTTCACGCCAAAAGATCAATATCGCTACCTGCTGGTGGAACGTTATATTTGTGAGCGCAATGAATGTTTATTTTGTAATTAATTAGAAAATACACGTATTTACATTTGAGTGTATGTATATTAAAATGTATTTAAAATAAAATTCCAACCGCAGTTTTAATGTACTAAAGTGTACTGTAGAGTGCGCTGGAGAGCAATGGTGCGTTCACGTCATTCAAGAAAAATGTGTGACAAGCGTTCGCGTACTTCCAAATGAAAACAATTGTGTGATAACACTAACTAATTGCCATTCGGAGTGGAACAAAAACATTCGGTTTATCATGTGCACCTTTGAGCTTATCGCTCTTTGATCCGCGTCTTTTATCGATCGTAGTGTGTCGACTCGGCGCGTTTGAACTGACAGTAAACGACTCCGATATGACGAACGAGATACGACCAACAATAATAGTGAATTCAAGCCTGTAAAGTAAACGTCCTAGATTGTCAATTTCAAGGTTTTCAACATGTCTTTTTAGAGTTAAAGTGAACCCATTTTGATCCAAACGTGATAAAACGAATTGGGTGGATTTGTCCGCAAACGCACCATTACGGTTGTCAATTCCTGGCTAGCTTAGCAGGCGGGCGAGAGCGCCACCATGTTTCCTTCGAGTCCTCGTCCAAAACACCTCTCGCCGACATGCTCTCTCCTGCTAACGGTGTGCCTTGCGTCCTTGTCGGTTACCGGGGCCAAGCAGGCGAGCCTCCGAGAAGTCACCGACGGCAACTGGGAGGACATCCTGACCGGAGAGTGGATGATTGAATTGTCAGTAGCTTAGCTAAGTCAGTCAGCTAGCCACATGGAGCGGACATTGGAGGGCGTTTTGCCGTCTAACTTGTTGTCATTTACGGGCGCAATTGTTCATTTGAACTAACGTTGTCACTCCTAAAGTAACGTCTCGGAAGAGTGTTTGGTGGTTGTCTTGCTATGTTACATTAGCTTCACCAACTAGCCGGCTAATCACATGCACAAGCTAGCAGCTTTACACGCGTTGGAAGTATTTGCATGTCAATGACAGTAGATGAAACAGTTATTAATTTTTTTGTCATTAGCTGTCAAGCTTTTGCAAAGCACAACTCCTCATTATGACACCCGTTTTTAGAACATCTGAAGACCCAAGGAACTTAAGAAGAGTAAATTATCTTCTCTAAGTCTCACCCAAAAAGTTTGTTTGCACCTTTTTCCTGTTCTTTAGTAATTCATTAACTAAAAATATTGTTTTCTGAACAAAAAGAGCAGGAAAAAAGCTTTTCATGGAAAGAAACTTCAAGGAACACAGTGTCTAAATGAGCCGTGAGCAATGATTTTACATGGTGTTCATCATTCACTCCATGGACTGGGTCACCCTTTACCTTATTATAGCTCGACACTAAAGTTGTTGGTACCTGTTCACTTTTGACCGTAATCGGGGGTGGAAAATTGAGGGGGGGAAAAAATTCATTTGAAGGAACAATTGTTCATCTCATCTTGCTTTGTTAACTTGTAAGTAGTATTGTTAAGCTATGTTAGCTACCTATATGGCTAATAATAATATACACAATGTAGCAGTCTATTTTTACTTGTAGTGTAATGGTTAGCATGTCTGCCTCTCCTTCCTGAGGTTCAGGTATTGACACTTAAAATCATTTTCACCCCCCCGCAGCTATGCGCCCTGGTGTCCGGCCTGCCAGCAGCTACAACCGGTGTGGAAGGAGTTCGCTGACTGGGGGGAGGATATGGGGGTCAACATTGCCAAGGTGGATGTGACCGAGCAACCAGGTAGGGAGCACCCTCAAAAAGTACCGTACTTGGTGGTTTGGGTTTCATTCTCGAGTTTTCATGAGTCTTTAACCTTCTGTCCTCATTTGAAAGGGCTTAGTGGGAGATTCATCATTACGTCGCTTCCGACCATTTACCAGTAAGTTCTCCTGTGGTGTTTGGCTATATCCTGTCTCTTTATGTTTCAAGGAGGCTTGTTATGCAGTTTTTTTCACAATTGAAAACAGTTCCCAGGTGTCTTCAAAGTATGTATGGAACATGCTTTTGTTAAAATACCCAAAGGATTATGGATATTATTGTTAAGATCATTTTTCTTGCGTTGGCGAAATTTAGGGCTATGCAATTAATCAAATCCAAATCGGCATCGTAACGTAGTAGAATGCAATTTTCAAATAAATTGCTTTATTTCAGTCGGCTGGTAGGATTTATTATTTATATGAAGGGTACTATGCCTGTTTTCCAAGTAAATCATCTGCTTGTTTCTATTAGTGGAAGCACCCAAAGCTATTAAATTGCATTATCGCGGCAGTATTAAATAAAAGGCCTTTATAGTTTTACATTTAAAAGACAATTTTCCATAACATTTCATGTTTTTTTGTGTTACTAGTACCACCATGCTGAACTACAAATAACAAAATAAGTCAACGAGAAAACAAATGCTTATTGTATGTGCATTGCAGTTGCAAAGACGGCGTTTTCCGAAAGTACCAGGGTGCACGCACCAAGGACGAGTTCCTCAGCTTCGTGGACGAGAAGAAGTGGAGTGCGGTGGAGCCGGTCTCCTCCTGGTTTGCGCCCTCGTCTTTCCTGTGAGTTCGCAACGTTGACTCACTCTCTCTATCTGTCTTTCTTTCCTTCTTTCTTCTCCTTAGAGGTTCCAACTTCCACTATAATTTTGTTGTTTTAAAAATAACGATACCTCGATACGGTGATACATCGCGATATTTTCTCTCACGGTGGGTTATCGATATGCCTATGCCAAGTATCGATACGGCCGCTGTAACGGCTCCATTGTTCCTTATTGCGCAATTACTTGGCGGGCCGCTAGAGGGAGCGCCTCATAAGAGTGGTGGGGAAATGTGCGGCAGTCTTCAGCCGAAGAAGACCAAAGTAAACAAAACGCCGGCTGCATACAAGTCAAAGATGTGGATATATTGATAGTGTGGAATGGACACATTTGGGATTTTATCAAATGGAAGAGAGAAGAGACGGACTTGGGTGCATGCAAGAACTGTCCCACAATAGTTACACTGGAAACATGACGAATATGACAGCCACTTAGAGCGGCATCATCCAGGACTAGACTTGCTAAAGGTAAGAGGTAATTCTCTCTCTGTCTGCTAATTTAATTCTCCAAGGGCAAAGTTGATCACGCACAGCATCTCTGTGTATATTTGCAATTGATTTCCACCCGTATAGCGTAGTTGTGAATGATGGTTTTCGCTACGTGAATTTGTTAGGCGTCAGGGGCACGATGTAGATGTCTTGCTTGGTGAGTTTAAGCGGGGGCAATACGACACGAAAAACACAACGCTGTGATAGTTACAAAATGAAATGGAGCTCAGCTAAAGCTCCCAAATGTCGGGCCACTCTCCCGAACTTCCAAACTACACTAGTGCAACAAGAAATGAGTAATAGCAAACTAACACACGAGAGCGGAGGCTCGCTAACAAAACGAAGGGAGAAAAGAACACATACAAATTGCCAGACCACGACTGAAGACAACCAAATAAAATAACCGGTCATTTCACTGAGAAAAAGAATTCCAACTTTGTAAGAGGAGATCAGGGCTAAACTAATGCACTTGAGTCATCACAATGAGTAGGTCTTACTAGCGAGTCAACAACGGATGGACATCGATCATTTTTTTAAAAATTTTTTTTTACCATTTTCACGCATTCCATCAGTTATTGGAACCTCAAATCATCCATGCTGCTCTTTTTCTTTTCTTTTTTTATTTTAAAGAAAAGCATGAGCTTACTTTTACTTGTGTAAGACATTTATATGTCCAGCGAGTGACCCAGTTTTGTATAAGTTTCTATGAAAAATGTTTATTATATCGTCAGTGTTAGTTTTAAAACATATCTTTCTACTTTTTGAAGCACACAATTTCTGAGCAATGTTAATATTGATTTAATTGGATTTAATATCTAAAATTTCATTTAAAATTAATTCAAAATTTATAAAATGAAACAATTGACTATGTAACTGACTGGCATGTTGTATGACAGTAGTGTTTAAGAAAGACACAAATTTGTTCATAGAAAGTTCTCTGTTGAGAAGACATTTGTATTTGTTTAAAAAAAAAAATGCACTAAATTACTCACTCTGAAGAATGTTTAACTCATTCACTGCCAATGACGACTATAGATGTCAAAAATAAAATTAAATAAAATTAAATTAAAATTTTAATTAAAAAAAAAAGAAATTTCAATTTAGTTTTAGTTATAGTCTTCTGACTAAATATAATTAAAGCCTTAGTCATAACTTAGTCGCCTGATTGTATTTGAGTTTTAATCCAACTTTAGTCGAAAAAAAATAAGGAGCAATTTTAGTCGACTAAATTGACTTCTGGAGGTCGAGACCCAGTTTGTGGTCTCAGTAAGACCAAGACCAATCACTATGCACGATGGTAGCACTTAGCAATGAAATTGTTGTCATTGTTGTTATTAATAACAATTGGGATTAATAACTATGAATGAAAATAATGTATAACTAAAACTAAATTCAAATTTCTTGTCAAAATTTGCACTGGCTGTTTGCTTGGATTTTTGACGTCTATAGTCGTCATTGGCAGTGAATGAGTTAATGTTTAATGTTTTTTTTTTTCAGTGATGGTATGAAAATAAACTATTTTGTCATTGAAAAAAACATCAGTTTATGTCTTGAGTAGATTTATCGTGATTATCGTGGACTTATTTCCTGACCAATATATCGATAATCGCAGTATCGTCATATCGCGAGATAATCGTTAATGTGAGCCTCGTATCGTATCGTATCGTATCGTGAGGTACCCAAAGGTTCCCACCCCTACCTTTAACATGATGTCTTGTTTGTGTCATGTTTTACAGAATGAACTCCATGTCTGCTCTCTTCAAGCTTTCCATGTTCATCCGGGTAAGTATTGTTCATGCGTGTTAAGCTCTTGACAAGTGATTTGAGAATTTAATAAGGTAATGGAGGAAAAAGAATCGTCACATTAGATTGGTATTAGAGGCAGACTTTTGTGGGTCTTCCCATGGGAGCCATGCATACCAAATTTCATGTTGACAACTTAGTGAAGCTGACTTTGGCGGCTGAAAAAAAAATGTAGAGAATGACGCTACTGTGTCAAAATGTTTCCTTCATGCCAAAATGGCAGAATTCCTGTATCTTTTTGAGAGTGTCTTCTTGAGACATTTTTTTTGTGGTTCTACTCGTGATATATGCCTAACTGGCTTCAGACTTTTTTTTTTTTTTTTTTGGGGTCTCCTTGAGAATGACAGGCCTCGCAAATTTCATACTGCTCATCCATGAAAGCATACGCTAACATGCTACTATTGATTTTCTTCCAGCGTTGCCATAACTACATGACAGAGCAACTGGGCATTCCCGTGTGGGGCTCGTACGTCATCTTCGGGCTGGCCACGCTCTTCTCTGGCCTCGCTCTGGGACTGGTAAGCAAAACTGGATTTTTTTTTTCCCTCAATTGTTTCTTTTGCAAAGTAGCATACACAATATTTGGCATTATTTTGTTTTTCAGCTGCTGGTGTTCATCGCAGACTTTGTATTCCCATCGCGACGGTTTTCGCCGGACTACTATCAGAGTAAGTTTTCATCTTTTCATACTCATTGTAGAAGAGAATATCCTCCCATGAAAGCTTTATGAATATTTTATTAACTATTTGAATTCTTTTATAAAGACCAGATATTTTTTAATTCATTATGAGGCTGCCCTGATGGCAAAGCGGTGCTAAAAATGTTTTAAAAATCAGCATGCTACTTTATTACATTTAAGATCATGCCATGTTATCTAAACAATAGACAGAATTGGTAGATGTAAATTACATTTTGCACCGTTAAACTTCGCATTCAAATAATTGAGGAAGTAGTAAAAAATTATCCTTTCTACTTCCCCTTTAAATGGGAAGTCAACCGCCCCCCCCAAAAAAATTCTTGACAATAACATGTTCTATGCAGCCTCACTAGTCTAAATACGGTATTCTGGGGAATATTGCATTAGTGGAATATGAGTTAAGCATCAAAAGCCAGCTGTTTTTATCAATATCAGAAGGCGGCCATTTTGCCACTTGCTGTCGACTGAAAATGATGTCACGGTTGTGCATGTCTCTGATAACAACAAATCACAGCTCAGCTTCAGAAAACACGTGAGCTGTGATTGGTCGTTGCTGAACCCCAAGCAACTGGGATGTCATCTTCAGTTGACAGCAAGTGGGCAAACTGGCCGCCCCTTGAGATGGACAAAAATGGCTGGATTTTGCTGCATAACTCATATTCCACAAATGTAATATTAATCCGAATATTATGTTTAGACTAATGACGTAACATATAACATATTAGGGGTGTGAATTGCCTAGTACCTGACGATTCGATTCGTATCACGATTCACAGGTCACGATTCGATTCGATACCGATTAATCCCGATACGAATGGTCACGATTCGATACCGATTAATCCCGATACGAATTTATAAGTCGATTGTTGCGATTTTTTTCCATTCAAATTTAGAAAATACTATCAGTAAATTTGTACATGTACACTGTAAGATTTGTATGAATATATTTATCTAAAACTTGAGGCTTATAACCGTGAGCCACTGTACACAAACTTTTTGCAATCTGTTTCACATTTGAACAGCATTAAAATAAAAATATTAAGGCTTAATGTGCCGTTCATATAACATTCTTCCATGCTCAAGGTGTGAATCCTAAAAAAAAAAAAAAAAAAAAAAAAAAAAAATCGATTCTGCCGATTATTGAATCGATTCGAGAATCGCGCGATGTAGTATCGCGATATATCACCGAATCGATTTTTTTTAACACCCCTATAACATATTATTGTCAAGAAATGTTTAAGGTTGACCTACACATTAAAGATGCCGATTTATTACATTGCGACAGTGGATATAAAAAGTCTAAACACCGTCTGCACATTCCTTGTGCATGTGCTCCGATAACAGGAAATGTGGCTGTGTTCAGAATGAAGCCCGTATGTTAAATGGGGGTCAACACACCTACCACCATTTTAAGTTCCTCCGATTAGCCCCGTATATAGTTCAATCTCAGTTGTTTTTTATTTTTATTTTTGTCTCTTTCATATCACAAAAACTCGGCACTTTAGCCGGGGTTTATCATCCTATGTAAAAACTTATCCCAATATAAAACTAACTTGTTTCACAACGGCACTGACCTTGACTCTGGCCACAGCAAACATTTTTTTTACCCCGGTAGAAGCCAAGTAGCGAGAAGCCTCGCGACGCGCTTGGCTTAAAGCGCTACGTCAGTGCAAAGCCTCATTACTGTTGCTGACGCGCAGAAAAACAAACGGCGGACCAGGCCTGGCTCCTCCAACAGCAGCAGGAGGAGGAGGAGCACGAGGCCGACGGCGAGGAGGACGACGAAGAAGAGGAGGAAGAGGAGGAGGAAGACGAGACATGGCGGACCCGCAGGGCCTCGCCTGAGGGCCGGCCCGAACCCAAAGGACAGGCCGTGAGGAAGAGGGCGGTGGCCAGACGTAAAGAGGAAGAGGAGGAGGAGGAAGAGGAGGATGAAGAGGAGGAGGAGGAGGACACCTAGAGGGCCGGAGTGGAGTGTCACGTCATCTCTCGTGGAGTGGGAGGAAGCTCACACTTCTAACGACGTTTACAACGCGCCTCTCTTCCTCCTCCTCCTCTTCCTCTTCGGGTGCCATGGCGGCTCCAACCGGGAACAAAACTTGAGCGTTGGGAGGTTTGTGGAGCTGTTGGAAGTTTGCGGTGTTCTTTTTCAGCTATGCATCCTTTCTTTTTCTTTTTCTTGTTTTTTTTGTTTTTGTTTTAATAAAGGTGTCATTTTATGTATATAGATGTCATATGTCCCTGTAATGGTGTTTGATGGCCCATGAGTGCAGTGTTTCCCAACCTAGCCAAGGTTAAGAAATGCAAAATTCTGGGAAATTTTTAAGTTGGAAGCTTTCCATGGAAAGTATCAGGAATTATTCGAAGTATTTGGGAATAAAGAAGGGATTTACAAAATTGAGTGTAGTCTCTGAATCTTAATAAAATATTTTGTAAATTTGACACCACAGAGGTTTTTTTTTTTTTTTTTTTTTTTTAAAGCTTAGGAATTATGAAAAATCACCTTATTGTCTCCACTCTCAAACCACCTTGCTTATGTCTGCTGAAAAACAGATCATGATAAAACAAAACTTCTTCAATTCCCAGTTAGTTGGCATAACTTCCATGGAATGTTTCCCATTTGGGATATTTCCAAAATTCTTAAATTCCCATGGAAATTTACCAGCTTTTCCACACCTTTGCATCCCCAGCCAAGGCACATATTTTATCATTGAAAACTCTCGGGACACCAGACAAAAAATGTCACCAAAAATATATAATACTGAAATGATGATGATGTAATTTATTAAATTTACTAGCAAGAGATGTATACACAGGTTAATTGTACCTTCTGAAATATATTTGACGAGCATTTAATTGTTCTGCTTGTCACTGTCATTATTGAATAGATAGATAAGCAATAAATCATGATTTGTAACTATTCAGACCAGTTAAGTGTAATTAATTTGCCACAGCACACATGATGACACTACTATGCTGCGGCACAGCAGTTGGGAACCACTGCATTAGTGCGTGAGAGAAGTGGCGCTAATGTGTTGAGCTGCACTCTGTTTACACACAATGTAGCATTAGGATCAGAGCCAATGTCACTCCAGATTTACATTCCACTCTGCATTTTTCTACAGTTGAACACAAAACATGCAGTCTATTTTCCCCGCAAACACATGTAAAGCCAGGTTAGCATTTATAGCAATGTTACATGTAGCCTATTTTTAAAGTTAAAAAATATATATAAAATACATTTAAAAAAAATACTGTACACTTTGCCTCTGATCCTCTGGTTATTATCCGTTATGTTTTCGTCTACATTGAGCATCATTAGGAATGGCGTTCTTTTCATTCACATGTGTAAAAAAATACATTGTGTGCTCGCTTAAATTAGCATATAGCATCATTAGCATTTACGTCACATTAATCCACAAATATCAAAATAAGTTGAGCAAATTGAGTGTAGGAGACATCCCATAACCACATTATTTAGCATTATAATATCATTAGCATTAAACTTGGAAATACAACTAAAGCAAAACTACTCAAGCCTTTTGAAGACCCGGACAGTACGTTTTCCCTGTTTATAAGCAGTTTTTCGACGCTAGAAATAAAACATTTGTGTGTAAAAAATACATATATATATATATATATATATATATATATATATATATATATATATATATATATATATATATATATATATATATATATGGGTGCCAATTGAAAGAAGTCAAAACTAAAATAACTCACCCCCATTGAAGAAGACGCCCTCACAGAAAGGCCTCTCTGTTCCTTAACTGTTATAATTTTAGCTATGTTAGCATATAGCAACAATTGCTGTAGAAACAAACATGAATTCATTGCGTGTTACTGATATTTCATGTTAACATGTAGCAAGCATTTGAGCTCTTTCCTGTGTCATAGCCAAAAAAACAAAACAAAAAAAAAACGTGTTCTGTGGTTGTCATGACGCTTACACCACTTTGAAAGTTGTGGTCTACTTTGTTTTAGAACCACTGACTCCGGACATATTGACAATTGTCCTCTTTGTTATTGAATTAAAGGTTGTTTCAATGATGTGGTCTCTATTGTAAAAGCTTACAGACTGCTTTATCACAGAGCCAACACAACAGATGACATTTTAATGTTGATACTTCAATAAACATGTTCAGTAGCAAGTTAAAATTATATTCACGTTTGCCACTCGCAGTTTGTACTGTACTTCCTAGGGGTGGGATGGAGGTTGGTCAATTTTCTTTTCTTTTCTTTTTCTTTTTTCATTTTTCTTTTTTCTTTTTTAAACAGACATTGTGCAAATCGGTCCCATACATGATGAGACTCCGTGAACACTAATGTAGCTTCACTAAAGGTACAGGCCAGGGTTGGTAAGTTAAGTTATACAGTCTTGTTCAGGCGAAACATACATAGGCGGGATAATATTTCACTGATCAATAAGTACATTTATAAATTAAACAGTATGAAATCAATTTATGCTTATATTACAACGATGATTTTTTTTAATGAGTGTTTATAGCATATTCTTGCCAGTAGATGGCATTGTATGAGCACTTTTATTCCATGGTGTCCTTGCAACAGGAGTTTTCCATTGTTAATCGGACATTTAAAATTTGACTTTCCACTCAAATTTAGACCATGCTGACCAACTTGACACTTCATTAAGTACACTTGCGTAATTGAATGGATTTTTTTCCCACCCTACATGTTTTGTATTATGTTTTAATTACGTTACACTAATAAATAAATAAATACATTGCCTGCCTGCTTCATTTACTTACATTGAAATACGTAATCAATAATTTCATTCATGATTAAATCAAGTCGACTTCACATTTAATAGATTCATTCAAGTTTAAATCACACAAGGCAGCCATTTTTGTATGCTGCAACGTCATCACAGGTGATGACAACAGTGAGCCACAGTGAGTGCAGGTTCGCACATCCACCCTAGTTCAGAGGTTCTAGGCTCAAAATTTGTTCCCAGCCGTCCTGTGCCTGTGGGTTTACGCTGGTTTCCTTCCACATTCCAAAAACGCGCATGGTAGATTAACTGAAGACTTACATTGCGTATAGTGACTTTGACCTGGCTTAACTGAACTACCATGAATAAATGACGTTTATTAAACATGAGTAAATTATTAAACATAATTAGATTAAGTTGGACCTATAGTTAATTACGTTTACCCAACCCAAGTACATTAAGATTGACCACCAGATTTGCTTAATACTTTGATAAAACAATTTATGTGGAAATTATTTTCATGATTTAAAAAAATTACATTGTTAAAATATATTTTTCCTGTTTTATAATGTGATTCATTTCTATTAACCATAGATTACCTCCACAAGCAGGGCTGGACAGGCCATCTGGCATAGAGGGTAGATGCCCGGTGGGCCGGCCTCTTTTGGGGCCGATGTACTGCTTTTTAATTAATTACTAATTTAATTTAGTTAATTATTTTCCTACATTTACCCCAAGACGCTGGCCCACAATTTAGAGGGACCACCTGGACCTGTCCGTTAATCCATTTCGAATATAGATAGCAAACTGAAACATCATCAGTAAACATCAGAGGCAGAACTACATGTGCATGGGCCAATTTTTTTAGTGCCAGTCCAGCCCTGTCCACAACTACACACTTTTAGTGACGCTAACACAGATGAGCACAGTTGGTGTCAAAAGAATAATTGTGTATGATAGCTTTTGAGTAGGAAGTAAATGGAATTTTTGCAACATTGAGAAGGTTAAGGCAGGGCAAACCCAAAACTGCGGTTTGGCTGTTTTGTTTTATTTTATTGTTTTGTGTGTGGGTGTGTGTGGGTGTGTGTGTGTCGGTGTTAATGGCTCCTGGGAAACAAAGTCAGCCAGCCGAGCGACCGTTTCTACGGAGACGGCGAGGTTTGTTGTGGCGCTCGGCACCCGACCCGAAACCTACATCTGGTCCTGGGTCAGTCGAAAAGCCCCCAACACAACACACATGCACACACACCCTGAGTTGAAACATTTTCTGCTTGGCTCGGAACTGGTGTACATTTAGACATCGGAATTCATTTAAGATTGGGACACCAGGGAAAGGGAGGGAGAGTTTTGTTTTGTGCTCAGATTTTGCACAAAAACAGAACGACCAAAAAGGACTCAACAAACTTGGGGGAAAAAACAAACAAACCCAAGTTAGTGATAGTTTGCTAGTTTAAAGTGACCAGATTTTCAAAATTAAAAACCAGGCCACTACAATTTCGCTAAAAATCCAATACAGCGTTCCATCGCTATAACGTGGTTCACTTTTTGCGGCCTCGCTGTTTATTTTGAATGCTTTATTTATTTATTTATTTATTTATTTATTTATTTATTTATTTATTCAGTAATGTACATATTTTATATAATTTACGATGCCTTTAACCTTGAGAATGTTTAAACGAGAGAACTTTGAGAAAATGTAAATGCCTCGATGAGAAAAGCGTTTAAACTGTATGGTGGGGGGGTTTTAGAGCCTTTAAAACATTTATAATAAATGTCAAACATAAAGCTAACTACTTTGCGGATTTCATTTATTGTAGGTATTTTTTTGGAACCTTACCCCAACGGAAAATGAGGCAACACTGTATAGGGCCTAGAATAAATTCTCACCAGGAACTATTCAAAACAAACGTAATCGCTAGTCAATCTGGTGACCCGTGGTTGTGTTATTGCTTTAGCTAATGCTAAATGCTAACCTGGTTGACAGTTCAACAGCGTTAAAGAAGACAACGCATACATCATTATCCAACCTTTTATACTCGATCCCGGCACCTAATGGAAGCTATCTGTGCCGTTTACATTGGAAATGTGAACACTTAACTAGGTCTGACTGGCGACCTTAGCATTAGGCTAGTAGGACAGTTCCCATGATTTTTATACACGGAAACAGGAAGTAGTTCTAGTTTTGGTATGTCGCTATGACAACTGTGTGATTGACGTGTGCTCACCCTAAGCTAGTAGGCTACTTCCTTTTAGTGGGGTTAAAAGTACTTAAGTAACTTTTTTTTATGTGAGCATATAACCAAAGGTAAATATTGCTGAGCAAATATATTACGTTATTTTCAGATTTAAGGCTGACAAAGTACTTTAGCAAACAAGAAAAGCTGTTGGCGTACTACTGTAGAATCCTGACAGCCTTGTTAGGGCTAAAAGGCACTTGTGGATGACGTCGAAGTGTCTGGACTTTGACATGCCTCCCGTGGAGAATTTATTTCTCCACAAGCGAGGGGGACGACCTACGGAAGTACCACCACTGTGTCAGCAGCGGAGGTTCCAGTCATGCCGACTACATGGCAGAGCTTAAGAATTTGCCTCCTGTCTAAAGGACGTCTTAATTGTCGTACAAGTGCCGAAATAAAAGGCCACTTCTTGGTTCAAAGACGACGACAAAAGATGGCATATCAGTTTTTGTTTTTGCCGTGAGGGGAATGCTTTCGTTATTAACTCTAGGGACCAAATAGCAGAATTTCTCTATCAAAACAACTTCACACATGTTGATAGTTTATATTCCAAGTTTAGTTTGACTTTTTAAACTAAGATCCCCTTGAAATCTCCCTACTATTATTATTATTAGCCTAAGTTGTAAACCAGCGCAGTGAGAAAAGATTTTTTTCCCAAGGAGGTATTTGAACAGAGCCCAGTCGCATTGTTTGGATTTCACGCTCGACATGCCGACACATTCCCAAATGTTAGCTTGGGTTCATCCCGCTGAAAGGAGGGCAGGCCCCGACTTGTGTTTGCGAGCTCACCTGTGGTCACATTTCACCACCTTTTGCCTCATACACACAAACACACACACGAGAGTGCGGCTGAGGCAAAACGGCCATTACAAAGCAAAAGTTCAGACTTGTGTCTTAGTCTTCAGGCATGCCATTTTCAGACTTTTTTGCGGGTCGTCCTGTAATAGACAGGCCTACCAAATTTCATCTCGTTGGCTGATTGTTTTTGCTGAATGGTAGAGGTGCCGACTGATCCAAAATGGCCTCCAAAACGGCTTCCTATGTCTCCTTTAGACTTTTTATGCATCTGCTCATGATAGACAGTGGCTTTTGGGGAAAAGATTGTTTTTGTAAAATTTTAGGAGGTCCTACCAAGCCTAAATGTGAACTTGCCGTGTCTTTTCATGCATGGCTTCTTGAGACTTTTTTTGTGCGTCTACTCATTTAGACATGTCTGACAAATTTGATGTTGCTAAGTGAAACTGACTGACTACAAGACTCCCTCTCTTTGGAATCAAATTTTTATCCTCTACAAATGTGTCAAGCAATGATTTGTTCCGTCTGATACAAGACCCTCAGATTAAAATGCATGTTCCTGTTCATGTCTTTGCTTGTAAAACCTCAAGCACATTTTACACCCCCACAAAAATGATGATGTGGCGTATGTGACACAGATGGCTCAGACTACAACTGCATTACAGTACTTCGACAAATCCTGCATACGGAATTTACCAAATAAATAATCATTTTTGTTTTCATACTCTAAATGATTAGACTAGCCAGTGGCCGCTGTAGCCAGTAATGACCTAAGTAAGCTAGCTCACAAGCTTGAGTAGACTAGCTTTATTTTCCTGGAGCTTGCAGCTAGTGTTGGGACTTTCTCGAGGATGAAATAACAGCATTTGTGGTTCACTCAAATACATGAGGACGTACTTGCGGGCAAACCTGGAATTATATCAACTGCAGTTCCTTCTCAGAGGAGGAAAAGGGTGGATCCAGCATCCAGCAGTGGTGACCACGTGAAAACCTCCATTCCGCGAACTCAAAGAAGAAAAAGCTTCAATCCTTGAGGAAAAAAAAAAAAAAAACCCCGCTTACGTCAACATCCGAAAAACATGAGCCGAAAAAACTATAATTCCTTTCAGATGTATCAGTGACGCCCCGGAATGCGCTAATCTGTTGTGTTTGGTGGAAACAGACAACGAGCCTCGGAGACACTTAATCCTTCTCCAAACGTCCCCCAATACAAGTTTGAAGTTACAACAAAAGCTCGTTTCCTTGGTGGAACATTTTTTAAAGACGTATGATTAAACATCAAGCAGCAGTCCACAGAGTTCATAGGCTGGTGAAATATCAAGGTTCCTGTTGCATCACTCGCATCGCTGTAATCACTTACTCGTTTTTTATTTATTTGAATTAGATCTAAATTGTTAACATTGCTTTATCTGGCGGTTGTGGCTAGACATGAGAATGCTTACATTAAAACTCATTCACTGCCTTTGACAAGTATACTTGTCAATTGTATTTTTTAGAGCGGTGCTAAATGGGGGCGAATCTGAGCATGCTCCACTGTAAATATCAAACTTGGAAACAACTTTACTGATGCCCAACCACCGGTAGATGACATCATTGCCCCATTTTATAGGAAATAAACACAGTTTCAGAGTCCATGGGAGAAATGGCTGTATTTTGGCAAACCTACATTTTTCTGCTGTCAATTATAAAAGAACGGGACGGGACAAAAAGTAGGGAGTCTATTCTGTTATTTGGTAGATTCGGTTTATATATAATTATTGAATGTAATATCACGCGAGTATTGGAAATGTAAAAATTTTCTATAATGACTGGCAGTGAATGAGTTAAACATAGATTCCTTGACATAAAGTAGTTGAAACAAAGATATGTGGAACAAGATGGCTCTATCTTTCCATGCGGGTTGTCACTGTTCCCGATGTTTTGTATTTTCCATAAGTATCTTGTACATCATGAAAAGCTGTGGTATGCCAAAAAAAAGTCATAATTTGGTCTGTACTTGCGTTTTAGGGTGAAGTAAAGGGGAAAAACAATGCTGTAAAAATGTTTTTCTAATGTGTAAATAGGAACATATTTAATGACGTTTAAAATGTCACTGTGCTGAAGCACACATTCTATAGTTGAGACACTATCCTGTTTCGTTGGGGTCTATGTGAAAGCCACAGGCAAAAAAAATGCCAGGTGCGCCTTTCAGACAAAACATTCCGAAATGGAGAGAACTTGCAGGATTCACACAGGAAGGAGATTCGAACCAGAAAGTGAGAATAACTATCAACAACGGTACCGTTACACTGTTAAGAAAGATGTCGTCTGTGATGTTTGATGAGGCATATTGTGTCATCTAAATTAGCCTTCTCTTCAAAGGACACCTCATTGGTAATGATGATGATGACGTCACAACATTTCAGGCTTGGCGATAATAGTCGTTTCAAAGTAGTTACTATTACATATTCTGCAACACCAGAAAACAATCAACAATCAACTGGTTGTCCTCAAAATACAACCAGGACTTTTCTGTATATATATATTTTTTTTTTTAGTGTTCTCCAGGATGGCAGGCAAAGGGAAGGGCAAAGGCAAGGGCAAAGGTAAAAAAGGCAAGGCGGCAGAGGTCAATGAAAACACGCCCCTGACTGAACTAACGGAACAGCAACTGATGGAGCGCGTGGCTAAGATTACAGACCAGCTGCAGCGCATCCAGGATGAGAAGAAGAGTTTCCAGCTAATGCGGGATCAGGTCAAGGCCTTCTGGGAGATCGCCAAGCAAAAGCTGCAAGACGTGAAGGACAAGCTGCGCGAGGGTAGCATTGTGCGGGACGAGGCCAAGATGCGCCACCGAATGTTGGTGGCTAAATACCAGCAGAAAGTTCGGCACCTGGAGTCAGAGTGCCACACCAACGTTTCACAACTGAAGCGGGACGGTGCCGGCTTCTCCATCATCGACAACAACAAGCGCTTCGAGATGGAGCAAGGGGCGCTGAACGAGATCCGCAGCCTGCAGGTGCACCTCAGCGAGAAAGAGCTATTCAGCCAAAACCATATCAAGCAGCTGAAGTTTAATCAGGCGGCCGAGCTCGTGGACATCATGGTCCCGCATGACTGGAGGAAGGTGGAGCTGGAGGCCAAGCACAACGCCAAGATCCTCCCGATGATCGAGGCGTCCGAGATGAAGCTCGAAGCCATAATCAACATCCTGGACACCCAAATGCAAATCCGTCTGGAGTCGCTGAAGAAGGAGCACGACGGCGCCTTCCGCGACGCGCTGCAGCGAAGCTGGGAGTTCTACCAAGCGCACATGGAGGAGATCTCCCTCTTGGAGAAGCAGCTCACCACGCTCATGTGCCAGGGCGTGGTGCGGCAGCTGAACTTCATCCAGAAGCAGCCCTCGTGCCCGCAGGAGAGCCTCCAGCAGGACAAGAAGAAACTGGAGGAGCTCCACAGGCAGCTGGAGAAGCACAACGAGGACAAGGCCCAGCGCGAGGCCAGCGACGCTCGCCTCAGAGTCCTGGAGGAGGAGTTGGAGGAACTGTCCATCAAGCACAGCATTCTTGTCCAGGACCTGGAGCGCAAGGAGCAGGAGCACGATGATCTGCTTAAGAGCCATGCGGCAGGTCTTCTGGAGGTCCAGCACCGCAATGGGCTGCAGACAAGGCAGCTGAAGCTCAAACTAGAGGCCACCACCAAAACGCTGGAGAAGCTTGAAAAGATCCTTAGTGCTTAACGCTGGCTCGGGAAACAGTATTCACGTGGTGGAACGTTTTGGACTTCCATGGGGGACTCTAGTTTCAGGTTTTCAGGTTTTCTTTGGAGTGACCGAAACGATGGAAATCGTGAGCTCTGTTATCCGTGAGCGTAGCTCTCAACATCTGTAGGGATTCGGCATCAACTCCAAATTCCTGCTTGGTTAGATGCGCCTCTGGACAGACCATAGTGCCTTTGACATGGTGGATAGCGACAAAGTACAAATACTTTGTCTGCACTTAAATACATTCTTCTGGTGTCTGGACTTAATTCAAATATTTGATGCTGTTTACTCCCTACAAATAAAAACAGTTAATCTGTACTTTCTGCTCCTACACAGTCAATTTCGTAGAGTAAATTTTACTCTAAAAAGACTATATTCGGTCCCACTCTAAACAGAGTAAATTTGTACACTTGGAAGCGAGTAAAATACTAAAAACAACAATAAAACACTCAAGGGTTGAGGAACGATCCCAAAACCTTCAGCATGGGAGACAGCCACTCTACCGCTTGAGCTATGCTCCACTTTTTGCTAGCTAACATATTGCTGAGGTGTCCCAAAAGACACCAAAAATGGATTGGTTGGGATGGTTTTGTTTTTGTTTTGAATATTTTACTCTCGTCCGAGTATAAAGTTTCCTCTGTTTAGCCTGGGCCAGAATATAGTCTTTTTCAGAGTAAAATTTACTCTACAAAATGTGCTATGTAGCTTTGTCAAAATAGGCTTGACACTTTTAATCATACTCCATCGATGATGAGGCGACGTTAAAATAATAAATAACTAGAAACTGGTAAAGTCAACATTTGTCGAGACTTTCATTGAGAACTTGTGTACTTATAAGGCAGAAAATGGGCATTAGAACATAAACCAGCCTTTCATACAGAGATGCGACTTTCCGCAATTAAATGGTTACCTTTTCCAGAGGAGCAAATCAGCGTTCGTTGTCTTGCCCAAGGACACTTTGACTGCAGACAGTCAGAGTCAGGGTTCAAACCAGAACCCCTTCAGTCACTGGACAACCCACTCTAGCAACTAATCCACAGCCGCCTTCCGTTACATTTTTTTTTTTTTTTTTTTACCAGCCAGTCTGGCACCAAAACAGGAGGTTGTTCAAATCCTCTGGCTTGCCCACAAGATAAATTTACAACCTTCCCCCTGAAAACATATCGGTCCTGATAATCCATACGGGTCACAATGGCCGAAGACGGCCCAGGCTAATCTACTTCCTGCTGGTTGTCGGAGTCGCTGGCATGGTCGTGGTGATAAAACTGAGTAAAATCACACGGACAAGGACAAATATGCTTAGGGGTTGGGAATTGGTGCACTGTTTACAAGTATATTTTTCAAAACAAAAACAATTCAGCGGTTTTTGCAAGGCTATGTATCCTACGTATCTATCAGAAAGAAAATTAGCCCCATACACCAGATTTCTAACAGTGCTTTGGCGACATTACGGTACCCACACGCCTCCATGTTTTCCCAATTCACTCTAATTTTCGACACCTGTAATTTAGACTCTTACTTTCATGCAATCCAATGGCTGAACTTCCATGTTCTGGATCTGTGTGACACATTACAACAGACCCTGCCCTGGAATGTTGTGCAGAATGAACAGCAGGCTCCATAAACGCAACCAGATGTTCCCTCGTTGAGAGCCTCATGGTCTTGCACTGGGCCGGGTCCCGAGCCGATCCAACATGCGTCACCACGGGCGAACCACTAGCCCTGGTTTTTCGGCCTTAGCTAAACAGCCCTTCTTCCTGTGCCTCACTGAAGTAACTGTTCCTGTTCTGAGAGGCTCTTTATTTGAATGTTGCTGTTTAATTAGGAGGCGATTAATGCTGAGTGAACCAAAACAGCACGTAATTTTGAAGACACTTTGCTCTCTATATGTATGGGTGTGTATCTGCCTTATGGGGTATATGCCACGGAAGAGGCGGGGCGTGGTTTGGCACATCAGTTTGGTTCTGGTCCGGGTTGCGAACGCGCAACCGAGGAGCACAAAGTCGCAAGCACAAGTATTTTGACGCAGCTCACACGTCGCAAACCGAACCGGAACCAAACTGATGTGCAAAAACAGTCCCGCCTCTTCCGTGGCATATACCCCATAGAAGATGATTCGATATGTGTGTTGAAACATGCAGTTTGATTCAAGGATGGTACATTTTTAATTAGGCGCTCAAACTGATTTCACGTTTCACATCAATTTTCATAACTAATTGCAATCCATGCTAATGTGGCTGGGAGGAACATGGAGATGATGCTACAGAGATCTGCTTAGATGCTTTTTAACACACTATGACCTTATGGAAATGCTATGACAATCTCTGTCATGCTAACTGCTATGCTAACGTCAGTGTTAAGTGTCTTAAATCCGTATGTCAGGCTACCACTGTGTACTGTATATGTATCATGCTATAGTTCTTGATCTTTGTTGTGTTATGTGCAGTCACTACCCCTCCCAGTTGCCTGGCAACATAAAGGCCGTAAAGTGTTCCTACCGGGGTGTTTATTCTCCTGCGCCACTGGCTGGAAGGTCATTGACAACATGTCCTCCTTTTTGTGGCGATACACGTTTGTTATGGCGCTTCACACCACCGATAACATTTTTTTGTTGCCACCTTGTAGGACTAAAGCTGATTTTAAACTGCAGTTCACATCAGAGGGGAAGTCAAGTCAAAAAAGTTCTTTACAATATGCTCTATGTCGACTAATATTGCGTTTGTCATGTGACCAAACCAAGAACACAGGTGAGCTGTGATTGGGCGTTACCGTAGCCCTTCAGCACTGTGATGTAATTTTCAGTCAACATCAAGTGGCAAAATGGCCGCCCCAGGATGGACACATCATAGTTTAACTTCCGGAACCACTACCCAAGTTAATTTCCCATTTAAAGTGTGATAAGTTTTCCAAACGGATCTATTGAATTCAGGAGTAAGTGTGACTGGTAGAATGTCTCGATAGTGCAGCACTTACATTGTTAGATGTACTGTATATCTTAATTTTGATCTACATTTGTAAAAGGCCTGCGATTGGCTGGCAACCAGTCCAGGGTGTCCCCCGCCTACTGCCCAGAGCCAGCTGAGATAGGCGCCAGCACCCCCCGCGACCCTTGTGAGGAATAAGCGGTCAAGAAAATGGATGGATGGATGGATTTGTAAAAGGCCCGATTCTGGTTTGAAAAGATTCAATTGTTTTTTTTTTTTTTTTGTGTTTACGCTGCCATGACGCATATCCCAATTGTGCCAATTGAGAGGGAAACAAAAGGAAATTGGTTCACTTGACCCACACACCATAAATCCAATCTAATACGTACTGTACGTCTCAGATCAGGTTGATCAATAAAGAAAAAGGTCTTCACGTCTCTTTCAAGACGGCATTTGTGGGAATTTGAAAAGTCCGAGGAGGGGTTACGACACCAGGGGGTGAAAGGAGGGTGAGATGCCAAAAGAACAAAGGCAGCGAGCGCAGATTCAAGGCGGTAATAAAGGCATCAGACCGTGTGAGCGTTGACGCTTAACCGTGCCGGAACTGCAGATGAAGTTGATTTTGGGAGGGTAATGACAGGTGAAATGACTCCCACGCCGAGACGATAAAAAGGTATCACGTTGAGGAGACAACGTGAGCGCAATAATCCCGATTCGCACCGCAAAATCAATTGAAAAATGTGCAAAATGTATGCCCGGCCGGTAAGTGGGGATGTCACATTGTAAAGAAACATTACGCCCTTAAGTGGCATACTCACATACCGACAATCAGTCTAAATTATTGGATGTTTCCGAAATATAATCCTGCGATGTGGTGTCTGTAAATAGTGATTTTTTTCCTTATCCGATCTTCTTGGAAAACGGCTGAGGTCAACAATCGTAAATGTTGAACCTCTTCAAATATGTCAAGCATGGTACACAAAACACATGGACAATTCAGGCCTAATTTAATCATTTTCCCCGACTCGATTGTAAGATGCGAACAATTATCAATAT
Organism: Festucalex cinctus; assembly: GCF_051991245.1. NCBI lineage: Eukaryota > Metazoa > Chordata > Actinopteri > Syngnathiformes > Syngnathidae > Festucalex > Festucalex cinctus. The sequence continues at coordinate 14,484,670 of NC_135422.1, read as the reverse complement.
TTATATCAACGATCAGACCAAATTTGAGCATTTTCACTCAAATCAGCAAAGACACGAATCTGATATATCTCTAAAAGATAATCCTGAGCGATTGATTCTCCTGTGGTGTGATGTGTGTGAAAAATGATTTTTTTTAATGATGATCCTGAGTGATTATCCTGTGGTGTGGATTGTGTTAAGAGCGTTTTTCCCCCTCCCAAATCGGGCCGGAAACCAATTCACTCAAATCATCAAAGGCCAGATTCTGGTATGTCTCTAAAAGATAATCCTGAGTGATTGATTATCCTATGGTGTGATGTGTGTGAAAAGTGACTTTTTTTTTTTTAAATAATTATGATCCTGAGTGATTATCCTGTGGTGAGATATATGTCAAAAGTGTTTTTTTTTTGGGGGGGGGGATGATGATCCTGAGTGATTATGCTGTGATGTGGATTATGTTAAGAGTGTTTTTCCCCCTCCCAAATCGGTACGGAAACCAATTCACTCAAATCAATAAAGGCCCGATTCTGTTATGTCTCTAAAAGATAGTCCTGAGTGATTGATTATCCTGTGGTGTGATTTGTGTGAAAAGTGTTTTTTTGTTTGTTTGTTTTTTTGTTTGTTTTTTCCTAATGATGATCCTGAGTGATTATCCTGTGGTTTGAATTGTGTTAAGACTCGTTTTTCTTTCCTCCCAAATCTGCATGGAAACCAATTCACTCAAATCAGCAAAGGCCCGATTATTGGATATCTGTAAAAGATTATCCCTCGTGATTATCCTGCGGCTGCGATTGGCTGGCAACCAGTCCAGCGTGTACCCCGCCTACTGCCCAGAGCCAGCTGCGATAGGCTCCAGCACCCCCGCGACCCTTGTGAGGAATAAGCGGTCAAGAAAATGGATGGATGGATGGATTGATTATCTTGCGGTGCAATGTGTGTGAAGAGTGATTTTGTAAAAGATTATCATTCATGAGTCATTATCTTGTGTTGTAGCATGTGTTAAAGAGTGATCACCCCCCCCCCCCCCTTTCCAATCTGCTTGGAAAGCAGGTCAGGTCAGACAATCATACATGTTAAACTATTCCATATTTTAAGCAGGGTACACACAGACAATCAAGTAAAATGTTATCATTTTTCCTCCCCCCTTTGCGAGCAAGGTCCTGGTTATCGGATGTGGATGATTATGATATTCGACGACACTGTTGTGTGGTGTTTGTTAAGAGTTTTTCCTGCCCGATCTACTTCCTAAAACTGTCGAGGCTAACCATTGTAAATCTTAAACAACATTTCAATATTTAAAGAGGTACACACGTACCAACAATCGGGCCATCTGGCATCTTTTTCCTGGTCAACAAAACGGGAAGCACGTGTGAGAATCCGAGGTCAGACCACACCTGTGAGGGTTTCGACTGGCACACTTTGCCAGTTTTTTTTTTTTTTTTTTCAGGGTTTTTGGACTTTGGACAACAGGGATGAAACCCAAACATGTCTTCACTGAAGCCAAATATTTGTTCTCTTTTTCCTCTTCTCACTATCACCTCTCACTGTAAACTGTTTATATGTGCATTTTTGACATTGTTTTGTCTTGACTGAAGCTTCCAGTTCACAGGATAGCTCAAGGATGTTCATATCGTTTGTTATTGTTCCTCATGTTATTGAGGATTCATGTTTCTTCAGTGTTACTTTTCTCTGGATGGATGACTAATGGAACCAAAGTAAAAAAAAAAAAAAAAAAAAAAAAAAAAAGTTTATTGACCCAGTTTAATGTGTGAGATTAGAAAAATGGCTGATAAATATTAAATATTCATAAATCGCCAATATATATAAACACAACTATAAATAGAGTAGGAATACCAGTAAACTATAAATACCACAAAATGACGTGTTGGTTCCGGTGAAACTGAAGTGAGGCTGTTTATAATGTAAGTCAACCCTACAGTCAGTCACATATTCAGGAATGTTATTACTGCAGTCAAAGGGGATGGAGCTTTAAAAGCAGGGTGGGGGGCAGAGGGTGCATGCATGAGATAGCACAGTGCACTGATGCTTGAATTTACACTCTCAGGTGACACGTTCGCACTGCAGAGTCTACAATGTCCACGGATGCTAACATTCCACTTAGTGGGAGGAGGGGAGGGGGTCATGGGTTTTGCAACATGGAGTAATAATAACATCACAAAATAAAATATTGTGCAGTCAGTTTGTGCTTAACACATTCACTGCCAGCCCAGAAAAAAAAATGCATCATTTGACGTCTTTTTCCGTCAATGGCAGTGAATGAGTTAATGAATTCATGCTTCGATTTAATTCAATGCGCTGCTGTCTCCCATTGGCCCACCTCTGCCACCGGGGGCAGTATTACTGTCATGCAGACACAAATGAAGAATAGTTTCACCACTATTGTGATTCATTATGCTGCTGTAATATTATTTTTTATAGAGGTTGTGAGTACCATCGAAATGATCATAAACGCACATATTATACACATAGAGGAGCTTGAACTCACACACAAAATGACGTTTTTCTTAACTCCTGCAAATCCATTTGCATTATTATGTATCAGCTAGCTAGCACTAAGCTAACTTGTCATCTCCAGTCCGGCGTCGGTGTCAGATGTGATCGGGCTGCAAGATTGTATCTGGATCGCCTGCAGATGACGTCGCGCTACAGGATTGTGCGGAAATTCTCCGTTTACGATTGTTCAAAATAACAAAATTTGTGGGCTAAAATTGTAAAACCGTAAATAAACCGAAAAAATATAAAAGCATGATACTTTATGAGTGGGGAAAAAAAATAGATTGAGGCGCCTTTGCGCTTGCCGGTGATGTCAGTACAGCAGCGCTAACGAAGTTAGCCTCGGTTTGGTTTCTTTTTTTTTTTTGGCTGTTCACAAATCAATCACAATAACAAAAAACAGTCTTATTGATAATAGGAACACAACAATCTAAACTGACAATATTTGTCACATATACACGGCCTAGCTGGGCTTATGGACTGACTGTGACAATACATGGGACAAAATTAATTTAAAAAAATCGTATTCTATGTTTGTTTTTAACAGCGCAGCTGTGCTGCAGGTAATTAATCTGTGAACTAAATTATTAAATGTTTCCACGTACCCCTGGGGTTACGCATACCGCTTAATTGGGAAGCACTGATGTCCCTGGTTCAAATAAAAATAAATAAATAAATAAAAATCAATAGGTTGTTTACGAATTACGATGTCATAAAAAAAAAGGCCCCATTAGCTCATTACGTTGCTCAACATGCTCTCTTGATGCTTGGGAGGAACAAAGCTCGCATGAATTTTGCATGTTTTCTTAAAAGCGACGTCAATAGCAATGCATTATTTAGCAGCTTCAACCATTTTCAAGTTCATCAAAATATTTTCACACTAACACACACGCTGTCGCGCACACACGTGCATACGCAGTGTCTCATTTTCCCCAGCTCATTGCACATCGTGAGCTAATGACAAAAGCTGCTGACTGGCTTTAAATGACTCTTTTTAAAGTCAGCAGCAGCGAGTCATTGGGCGCAGTCAGTGGGTCGCTTGGCGTTGGCGGGGGGGTGTACGACACTGCGGGAGGCCACTGCAGAGCGCCTGCATGTGTTCAAATCCACACAGGCAAATTCCACAACTGCACCGAGGTGATGGCAATACAGTAATTATGTATAACCTGCATTTCCGCTCTGCCATTTGAATTGCAAACGGCGGCACATTGCAGTACATGTCGTGTTTATCCTTCAGTATGCTCTATACTCACTGGCATGTTTACTTACATGTTGTTCATTTTATTTACCCATTTTGTACATACAGTATTTTAGATTTTCAATGATTCTGTTTATATTATATTGTACAACTATATTTGTACTATTCTATACTTTGCTATAGATGCATAATTTTCATTTATTACAAAATATATGAAAAAGTATTAGTATTAATTTTATTAGAATAATTTGTTTTTATAGTTATCATTTTTATTTTATGATTTTATGTGTATTTTTATTGAATTTTCCAGCAATGCATTACTGTATTATTTTTTTAAAACCTGTTTTATTTAGTAGACTTTGTTGCATTATTTTTAGGGATGTAACGATATCCAAAAATCACGATACGATATTATCACGATATAAAGGTCACAATACGATAATTATCACGATATTGTGTGTGTGTGTGTGGGGGGGGGAGAGATCACAATATTGTAAAAAAAAAAAAAACTCATACTAAAAAAGCACAATATTGTGCTTTTGTGCATAACAGCAATGCATATAAACCACCTACAATCTCTAATAACAATATTGAGGCACTTACTTGGTAATGCAAGCACACATTGATCGCTTCACAAGCAAAGTAGGTTCCCTTTCATCTGACAATTAGCATAGATTTTGAACATAGAAGGCCAAAACATCCATAATAAAAATTTAATTGTTCTAATAAACTAGCCACTAGAGGGTGCTAGAACTGCAAAAATGGAAATCCACCTGATTTTTTAATAGATGTTTTCCTTTTAAATATTGTGAACATGACAACGACGATATTGTGGCAGTTTTAACATCACAATATCACGATATTGCGCTTATCGTTACATCCCTAATTATTTTGTTCTAATGATTTTACTTTTCCCTTTACAGATTTCGCCATTGATGATTTTTTTTTCTTTATGTAAAATTAAAAAAAAAAATACACCTTGTGATTTATTATTATAATCATTATTATTATTACATCCTTGGTCCAGCGTACTGCAGTGTTTGAATGAAAGGACCACTACTGTATAGGGTTACCATGGCGTATTGTTTTCACCGTGCCATCTGGTGACATTCACTCCTTGACTCCGTCCCCGCCATCACCATCACTTTCTTCCTCCTCTCGTTTTCTCTTCCATGATTTCATTCTTTCTATCGTTCTTTGAGTGTGCAGACGTGACACGCTCAAGATGACTTCAACGTTGCTTTTGTCTCGGACAAACGACAATAACATTCAGACGTCGCCAGATAGTACCGCGCCTCGTTGATGGAGCTCAGTTCAGCGGGCGTCAAAGCAACCGTTAGCTTTTTATTTGGCTTTTTTTGGTGAAACTTATAAATACGATAAAATGAGGGTACATTAATTTGCCGGTGTGTGATGGGCGGCTGTGTCTCGCTCACTTATAACCCGGAAACAGAAATCTTTTTGCCTTTGTGAAAGCTTTCGTATATTTTGCATGCAAGTTGATGGTGTTCACACCCACAGCGGCGTAAACATAGATTTATAACTGCATGCGTCTGCAAAAATACCAAAAGTAAGAAAACTCCACCCAAGCACAGTTAGACCACATTTCACTCGGCATGAAAATAGGGCCACTGCTCAAACTTGTCCATGGGTGATTGTTTGTATTGGTTGGTTTGTTGTGATTGGATTATTATTAATGTTTTATATGTGTTTTGTAAGCGCTTTGTGACAGCTACGGTTGAATAAGGACAAATTATTTAAAAAAAAAACAAAAACAAAAAAACGTCATACATTGTTTGAGGGTTACTTTCCTTTATTTCTCCACTTTAGCAGGTGACTGGCGCCACTAAAGCTGCTTTTGGCAGTTTTGAGTCATCACAACGGATCTTGGTTTATCAGTTGCGTGATACAGAAAATGGATGGATGCATACGTGAACTGAGTTTTACACCTTTGTGACTTGATTGCGGAGTAGACTTGTTGATTTATGTAGAACACTGGGACATTTTTTTAAGACGATGTAAGTAATTTCCGCTTTTAAAAATAAGCTGGCCCACATTAGAACACTTTTTCATGACTTGCTTTAAATATCTTTATGGTCCCACCCGCTGTCTCCCCTTCCACAGCCAGTGGGACACTTCCAATCTTCCAATCCAGTCAGGAAAGGAATGAGAGGCTGTTGTGGACGATACCAACTCCCGATGCCAATGGGGGACTTTAAAATTAGCACCGCGACGTTTCGTGATACTAGATATTAACAACTCGTAATAACACCTAGTATTATATAAATAGTGATTCAAACATAAATCCAACCGAAAATGTGACATTCCACGGCTGTGTTGTTCATTTTACGTCGTCCTCTTTCTCCGGTCCACCCCTGTCGAACGCCCCCTCTCTCCGAGCTCCTGTAAACCCAGAAGAGGAGCTCGAGCTGGGTCAGAATGTGGCGCGAGTCGACCCGATAACGTCTCCGTCGAACCTAAAAGTTTCTTTCTCGTCATCACGGATATCTTTTTCCCTTCATTTTCTCCATCACCACGAACAACACCGTGTCTGGAATAACCTATTTTCAAAGGAATACGTAGTTTTTTTTTTCCCCTCGGGAAAAGGTGAGTTTTGCGGTGGTTCACGAGGACCCCTTTCAAAAAACTTAATCCAAGCTAGGTCTGTCTGTGACGTCACTGTTTAAAAACACGTAAAAATGTCCATATTTTAATTTTTATAGTTTTTTTAATCAATTTATTTATTTTTATTGACAAGTGGGCTATTTTAATAACCCGTTGTAAAACCGTGTTCGGGCACGTAACTCGATGATGCTGCCAGCGTTAATGCACAGGGTCAGGGAACGTTGCCATTTGAAGTTAGCAACTTTCTGCTTGATTTTTTTGAAGAGATATTTAACGAATTGCGTATAGCCTCTCTACTAATTATGTAATCGTGCATTATATTCGATGATGAAGCAGAAAAGTCGTCTTTTCCCCCCCCAAAGTTCTCCCTTTAGAGAAAGCCACATTCTTTGGAGTAGTACTAATTTCCTCCCTTGTTATTGTGTAATTACTATGACACACACGCACATGGATTCATTCAAATGCTATACATTGACAACAGGATATGTATGCAACTTTACAGATACGAATTTAACGTTCATAAAAAGTGGCGATCATGTGGAATAGTTTTGTTGGATTCACTATGAATCCTTACTCATGCTTAGTTTTACACAAATTGGGGTGAAATAATAGATATAGAAATAAAAGAGTAGGAATAGTAGAGTAAATATTTGAAAAATGTGTAAGTGAGGCATTTCTGACCCCTTTTCACATCCTTGTGTTGCTCCTAAAATAAAAAGGAAAGAACAAAAAATTAAGACAAGCTTTTACCTTACTTCTTTTTTAAGCTTACTTTTACTTATTTTCCCTGCAATTAAAAGCATATTTTCAAGACTTTTTAAAGTTTTAGTTCAATATAACCCACATGACCAAGAGCGTTATACCAGATATATTAATCGTTGTGGATATTTTGCCATTACTTGGGTTTGAATCCATGGCAAAATGTTGACTGCCTATATTCATTTTGTTTCTGTTTCTGTGGTCTACAAGAAATATTAACGGGTCAGTGCAACCTGCTGCGTGTGTAACCATCAACATTTTCAGAAGGATTTTTTTTGTTTATGTGAATGTTGAAAAATCCCAGCAGAGTTTTACATAACGCGTGCGTGTGTATAATCTAATGCGAATGAATCTGTATTTGTATTAGATATTTCTGCTCCCTTTTAGTTGCTATTAATTGGAAATAAATGTTTTTAAATACTAACAAAATAGCAGAGAGTTTTGATTCCTCAAATTGTTTTCAACACAGTAAATTCTGGAGTATAAATTTCACTCTATTTAGAGTAAATTTGACTCTTTATGTATGCCTTAACAGGAAGATTATGTAGGAGTTGGACAGGACAGGTTGGGACAGGACAGGAGTAATAGTTAGGTAGTAAATCAACATCGTTCGTCACCATACATATGTTGCCTAATAACTGTTGGCTATTGTGCTTCTAACTCCCAAATTGTGTTAACAAGTGAATGTTGCGTTTTTTTTCATGTGTCTGGACAGGATGAATGGTGTTGAAGTAGGAAACAAGGAGGAAATGTGTGAACGGGGATGGTCATTGTGTGTTTTGATGACTCATTGAGATGAATTGGTTGGAATGCAAGAAGATGAACGCGCAAAAGTCCTAAAGTTTCTTGGATCGATTTGCTTTACGGATGTCGGCGCTATTGTTTGTTTTCTATTCACTGGGGATGTGCTCGCTCTTAAAGTACACGGGAAGATCGACGTTGCCTCATGGGTAATTTTTCCACCTGGTAGAGTGGTCTTCCTTATAAGTGTTCCACTTTACCATATCTTACAAGTTTAATTTGTACCCTTTACTCCTATAATCTATTTCTCCATTCAAATTATTAACTTACTATAATTAACAGAAAGTAAAGCAATAATCTGGCAAGATAAAATTGAACCAAAAAAGTACGAGGTACGTGGATTAAAATTAACAAAAGTAAAAAAAACAAGATTCAAAGGCAAGATCTGACTTTACTTGATGACTACGAACAGGAACAACAGACACAACCAACAATGAATCAACCACGACAAAAAGAAACCAGGGAACTAATGCTGCATTCAAGGAAGGTGGGAATTTGGATAAATCCCACGCAGATTGTCCCAGTTCCAACCTCAAAGCATTCGAGGTGAATGTAGAAAACAAAGATGGCTGATTCTAATAAACTGTTGTTCTTGGTCCATGTAGCACTCAACGACAGTTGGCTGAGCAACTGCTTGTATCTCAAGGAAAAAAGCAATAGTGGCGACAATCGTAAGTCGAGGTACCACTGTACTTGTTAAAAAAAAAGAAAGACTTAAAAGGGAAGTCATCCATAAACACTTCTTGACAATTATGTTAAAAATGACCTCACTATCCAGCCGTTTTTAGCCATTTCAGGGGGCGGCCATTTTGCCACTTGCTGTCGACTGAAGATGACATCAATGGTGCTCAGGTCTCAGGTAACAACCAATCACAGCTCAGCTTCAAAAACAGGTGAGCTTTGAATTTGCTGTCGACTGATTGGTTCAATCACAGCTCACCTGTTTTCTGAATCTGAGCTGTGATTGGTTGTTACCTGAGAACATTGATGTCGTATACAGTCGACAGCAAGTGGCAAAATGGCCGGCCCCTGAGATGTATAAAAATGGCTGGAATTTTCTGCTTAACTCATATTCCACTAACACAATATTAAACAGAATACCCTATTTAGACCAGTGGGGCTGTATAGCACATATTATTGTAACAAAAAAATGGGTTGACTTCCACTTTAATTAACTACCTGTAACTACGTCAGTGACAAGGGATGGTCTACTGTTTTTTAAGTCATGTTGGTTTAAAAAACATCTAAACCTAAAACTTAACTCGATGAACTGAAAAACGCCTGTGACTAATAATTAGCTAGGTCAATACTGTTTCTGAAACATACTTGCTCCCCCGCCCACCAAAAATGCCTTAGTTCTTCCTGCATTTGTCTCTCTTTCCTTAGATTGTGTTTTTTCCCAAGGAAGTGGGGGAAGTGAACCCTTTTGTAAGACCTTTATTCCACGCGACTTGATAGCACGCTGGTTTTCATTACGGCTTTTCCTTCCATTGAGGTCAGCCTTCTGCCGGGATGACTGGCTGATAGATTCATTCGCTGGCTGGCTACCAGGTGGATGCGCGCAGCTGGATGCTGTTACACATTCCGCCGAGCTTTTAACATTCCAATTCTTGCAGTTGGTTGCAAACTTTTGCTGGGAAACGAGACCTCTTCCAGGTATGAAAACGCCACACGGGACTCAGCAGCAAACTGTCAGAACGCAGGCAAGGATCAAAACAAGCAGAGTTTGAGCACTGCTGTAATTGCAGCTCACGTCTTCTTAACCCTCTCCTTAAAGGCTGTCGTGCTCTATTTCGAGCGCACGTAATGGCCGGGTTGACGTCTCTGCGGCGTGTTGCAGAATTACTCACGCGCGGTTCGGGCTTGAGCGCTGGGGCGGGGAGCTGGGTCTGTTCTAACATGTCCACTTGTCCTGCTTTGCAAAATGTGTGAGATATGTGACTGTGTGTGCTCGATTGTATGCTGTCGCTTCAATCCAAACTACATGGATAACAGCCACTTACAAATGAAGGTATGCTCTTTTTGTTTATTCAAGAAAAGACTTGCAACAAGTTATTACCAAAGGGCAGAGTTTTTTTTTTTAAGCTTTGCTTGACTCCCTTGAGCTATTGTAAGTTGAGTAAGTAGCGATACGCACACAATGTTAACAAATCGTGGTTGGATAGGACAACGGCTATGACTATTGAGATGATTCCCTAACGGTGTGATGACTTCCACTCCCTGGTGACACACAGAGCAACCATCTTGGAAAGTTGTGCTACGTGCTGATGATTTCGTACGGCAAAATATGCTCTGTGTCTGTGATTGCCTTCCATTGGACTCCTATTTTGTTATCGACAAAAAAAATCAGAAAATGATTCCACTTTTCTTTTTTGTTTCTTAGCAGGAATTCATTGCTAGAGCAGTCAGAGAAGTTGCAACACTGTCTTTTGTACACGCATTCTTCTTCTAATCACTGCCAAATTTTTAGTGTAAGCAGTGCACATCAGCAAGTATGTTCTTTTAACTACAGAAGCCCCAATTCATCAATTGATTGGCCAGCGCTACAGGGAATAGGAGTGTGACGATATACTTTGTCTCCCGATAGATTATCGATACGCCTACCCAAGTACCGCGATATTTGTAGTTAATATTCATCCACTGTAATGGCTCCATTGTTCATTACTTATTGAGCAATTACTTGGCGGGCCACTAGGGGAAGCGCCTCACAAGAGTGGCGGGAAAATGGACGGAAGTCTTCAGGATAAGAAGACTCATCTTAGTTGTTTTTTTTTTTTTATGTCGCTTTATTGTTATTATATATATATATATATATATATTATTATTTCCATTATATTTTTCTATATATTACATATATTTATATATTATGTATTTATATTATTTTTTATTTTTATTATTCATTTATTATTCATTTTTATTATTTATTTTATTTTTATTTATTATTTATTCATATTATTATTTTATGATTAGTTTTATCGTAGATTATCGTGGATTTATTTGAGCAATATATAGATAATCGTGGTATTGTCATCGCGAGATAATCGTTATCGTGAGCCTTATATCACATATTGCATCGTATCGTGAGGTAGCCAGAGGTTCCCATCCCTAATAGGGAAATGCTTGAAATTGTTACAAAAGTTTGCATAATGTTTACAGATGTATCTGTATGTGTAAAAATGATCTCCCAAGCACTTAACGCTTTTTTGGCTTTTGATGACAAATGGTCAACTGTTACAAGCTCTGGTATTGGTCAACTCTTGGTCAAGCGACTCTCAAGATTAGGGTTATTTGACAATCAGAAGGTAGCCCGAGTCCGACTCTGTATTTAGGCTATGCGTAGCCAAAACGCATCTCTAGTTACAGAGTTGTGCTTCACGCCTGAGGTCACGCAGAAGCCATTCCTCGACTCTCCACTCATTTGTGAGTTAAGTAAGACTATCACTACGGTAGCATGCTGACTGGACGGCTAACCTTCTGTTGCAACTGTCTGATCGTTGATCTTGAGATCAGAAAATAAAACTCTTCTTCCATCGGGAGATTAGGATTAAAGGCTAAAACACACCAGGTATTTACAGGCAAGCAGGTCCACATTCATCGCTAAGTATCTTTTATCAGGCGCTTTTGCTAACCCTACATGCATAGCACAAACACACAGCAGTATGTTTACTCCATGACATCCCAAAAAAGAAGTCGAGTGTGGCCGGAGTAAAAGGATTTTTCCTGTTTATATCCCGACTCTTAGCCTACCAACTAGCGGCTTTCCGGGGGAGGGAAGGAGTCAGCCTATAAGCATCACCGTCAAGGCTAAAGCCGCCGCGTGACCGCTGTGATTTAGAGCCAGTCGTCAAGCTCAGCGGCATTTTCTCTTCAGCTGAATAAACAGCTCTCCTGGCCGTGGGAAAAAGTCACGACCTTTCAAAGACAGCCCACATCTCCACGGGTGCGATAAATGGCGGCGTGCGCAGACCGTAAACAGGCCGTCCTCGTCTGTCAATTAAAACGCCATTTGCTGCATCTTTTATTTAGTTCAGGATGATTTTTCTTCGTCAATTTTTTAGCACATCCTCGTTACACATCTTACACTTATCACTTGGCTGTGTACAAAGACGAGATAGTTTACCAAAGCAGTGTTCATGAACATTCTGCCCCTCAGGTGAATTAATCAATAGTTTTTTTTCTTTTTAATTTTGATTTTTTTTTTCTATGAGATCTCAGTATTATTCATTCGGCAGCTTTGCCGAGTCAACATGTCATCACCGCTCTTTTTTTTTTGTTTTTTGTTTTTTGTGCGTGCACGCGTGTATGTGTGTGCATGTGAGTTTGTACTCTTTAATTCACCCGAAACGTGTTATAAATCCAAGACCGTGCGTTCACCTTAACCGGATACTTCAAGAGTTCCGTCAGAATCGTGAAGTTGTCAGGAGACCAGAGGAAAGACCAAAGGAAGGAAAGATGAAGCAAAGTGGGATCCAACATCAACCAGACACCAACCTCCACCAACAAATCCAGAGCATTTCACAAACTCCAGATTATTAATTATTTAATCAAATTCAAATTGACATTATAATGTAGTACAATGCAATTTTCCAATTGTAAAAGCTAGATAAGCTGAGTGCTTAAGAAGAAGTGTTGTCCACTTGTTTACATATCATTGTTTCATGAAATGTGAAAAGTCGAAGTGGTAAAGCTACATATTTGTAATTTGTTTGCGTTATTTTTGTAAAGTAATTAATGACTTACTGAATTATGCTTATGCCACACTTGTTTGGTAGAATTTTGTGAGTCATGTACTAGTGAATGCTTAAAAGTCAAAGCTTTAGTTAACGACTCTAATTGAAGTAGATAAACTCTTCATATTAATTCATGGTTCATTTGCCCTGCGATTGGCTGGCAACCAGTTCAGGGTGTACCCCGCCTACTGCCCGAAGCTAGCTGGGATAGGCTCCAGCACCCCCGCGACCCTTGTGATTAGCAGGCGGTTAAGAAAATGGATGGCTGGAGCGTTCATTTGCCTTTCCTTTAGCGTAAGCCTAACCTATTAGTTAAAAATATTTATGTATTTAAAAAAAAAAAATTGTACTTAGACTTAGACTTAAACTTAACTTTATTGATCCCTTTGGGATGGCTCCCTCTGGGAAATTTACATGTCCAGCAGCAATAAGAACAGATAATATCCATCCATCCATTTTCTTGACCGCTTATTCCTCACAAGGGTCGCGGGGGCTGCTGGCACCTATCTCAGCTGGCTCTGGGCAATAGGCAGGGGACACCCTGGACTGGTTGCCAACCAATCGCAGGGCACACAGAGACAAACAACCATCCACACTCACACGCACACCTAGGGACAATTCGGAGCGCCCAATTAACCTGCCATGCATGTCTTTGGAATGTGGGAGGAGACCGGAGTACCCGGAGAAGACCCACGCGGGCACGGGGAGAACATGCAAACTCCACCCAGGAAGGTCCGAGCCTGGACTCGAACCGGAGACCTCAGAACTGGGAAGCGGACGTGCTAACCACTCGACTACCGTGCCTCCAAGAACAGATAATAAAATAAAAAAATAATTCAATCAATCAATAAATAAGGTTATTACATCAGAGACTGAATTAATAATAATAATAATAAGTTCAGCATTAGCTTGACCGTTTATTATGTAGTTATTTGGACAGTTGTGGGACACTAACAAGGAATGCAGTTTGTGGGCGCTGCATCCCGAATCAATGGTCGCCTTTGTCGGAATGAGGAGCAGATGTGAGCGAGGAATTCTCCTGACTGCAGCACTTTCCCTTTTTTTCACGGCCCTCGCCTTTGAACGCCACCTCACTCTCGCTCGCTCTCTTTTTAGTCAGCATTGACACTTCCTCTACCTGCAGCGCAGTGACAGCCTCCTCCGGGGATCCGTTTTTTTTTTTTTTTTTTTTTTTTTTTTTTTTTTTAATCTCCAAAGCTGAGGAAGTTTTCCTTTTGAATTCCGTGCAGCAGAGGGCCCAGTCACTCATCCTGTAAGGAACTAAGAAAGAGACCTGCGTAGTTTGAGAGAAAAGCTCTCTCTCTCTCTCTCTCTCTCTCTCTCTCTCTATCTCTCTCTCTATCTCTCTATCTCTCTATCTCTCTATCTCTCTATCTCTCTATCTCTCTATCTCTCTATCTCTCTATCTCTCTATCTCTCTATCTCTCTATCTCTCTATCTCTCTATCTCTCTATCTCTCTATCTCTCTCTCTCTCTCTCTCTCTCTATCTCTATCATTCTCTGAAGCTCTTTTTGTGGGATTTGATGACAAGCTCCGATGCTGAGAGGTTTGCCACGTTGACAGAATCTCTGTTTGCGAGGCTGAAAAGGCCGCAGGATGCTCAGTTGGCCGCTCTTTTGTGTTATGACCCCGCGCCGGTGTTTGCATCACACTTCAGCCGCGGCGCTAATGTGATTATCCGCCACTCTCCCTCGCTCACCCTAATTGGTTGGAGAATTCTTGTGGCCTTCTGTGGTCTCGTGTGCAGATGTTTAAACGCATTAGAAGATGACTTTACCGGGTTATGGCTGACTCACCTCGAGCCACGATACTCAGCGTTCAACACACTATTTTAAGGCCACACAAGAAGAACACATCATTGTAGTTTTTTACACAGCTTATATTGGACTTAGACTTAAAAGTCTGCGCCAACTGATCCCCTAAAAAGTCCCAATGAAGATTTAACTCATCCTGATCGCAACTGATTCCATTAAATGGACAACCAATCCTCTATGTAATCCCCACAAAGCACACCTGATTTACTAAAATTTCCCCAAGAAGTGCAGCCAATCCCCTAAAAAGCCCACTTGAGGCACAGCAGAACACCCATAGAGTCCTTAAAAAGACAAAAAAAAAAATGCTTATTCAATATTGTGTTGGTTGCTTTACCTAGATAAATAATGGTTAGATTTTAATAAAATCATTTTCTACAAAGCTACCACTGTATTATGAAGCACCTAGAATTTTCACAAGTCGATCACAAGACGACTCACTGGGGGCACCGAGTGGGAATCGATCTCATGCCAGCTGGACAAAAGTCAGTTTTTTTCTACACTCCCATTCGTGCCCGCTAACAATTGTCTATTCATTCAGAAAGAATGATTCAACATTGTGTTGCCAGAAATATGACATTTGAGCACCCTCATGATGCCAAAAGTGGGAGGTCAGCCGAAAATATGCCTCCAAAAGTCAAACAATGGTTACACTATGTTACAATGTGAAATGTCAGAAAGTCTCATGAGAATTCAGTCCCACGTGTATGTTTAGTATTTTGGTGGGGATTGTTTTTTTAACGGCAACACAGAATGCTATCGGTCAAGGTTTGATTGATTTGATTTGATTTATTGAACATATAAACAACCAAACAGCAGAAAAACAGAAATTAAAAAGAAAAGAGAAGAAAACCACCAATAAAATCATCAAGCAATCACAATTTACATGTTCAAAAGGGAGTAGGAAGAAGTTAAAAACTTTTCTAGTCCTACCTTTTATACATTGTATATTTAATCTTATTTCTAAGGTTTACAGTATCACTACACATGACAGTTGAGAATGTTATAATGAGACTTTACATTGATGAAAAAATGTTGATAAATGCAACATTTTCAGTCAGTAACGAATGAATTCACTTTACTGTACATGACTTTGTAATGGGGGAAGAAAAATGGGCGGATCGAACTGAAATGAACCATACCGTTTTATCTCTCTTTTTAGTGACAGATGTAGAACCTTCTGGCACTTCTAATGTTGGTCATTAGAAGTAGCTCGCTTCTCATTAACCTCGTACCAGCAGCTGCTGTATAGTAACCTCATACTTACACACGTGTGTATATTTATTTTTGCTACATTATGGGGCCCATATTCCTGGTTTAACTAGTGTTGTGGGGGCCGACTTGTCCTTGTGGGGAAGCAGAACTCTTATGCTAATGCTACGTACAGACTAGTATGTTAGCCATTACCTGCTACCTTGGTGATAATGTCTCTTAACACGTTTTTACCATTAGAACGTGGTACTGGCTGCTATCTTTTTCAAGGCTACCGGTAATTGCTTCTTACACTGTAATTTGATCCCGCCCCAAACTTCCCAGTCTGTTAGTAATGACAAGGCAGAAACCTTGGAGATAAGTGACGTTCAGCAGGAAGAAGTGTTGATTCCCTGATTGTTCTGCAACCGTCTTTTGTCCCGCCTGAGAATTTTTACACCCTTTGGGAAGCTCACACTCTTCATCATTGTGTCTCCATTGTGGTCCCCACAAAGCACATAACATCGGAGTTTGCCAAATATGATGTTTGAACAATATACTAACTTTAGAATGAACAACTTTTTCACATCGTCCTGAAAAAATCTGAAAAAACGACATAAGCGATTATCCTAAGAAAATGCTGATATAAGCCAGAGTAACTTGTCGTTCATAATCACAAGTGCCTTTCAGAGCAGTTCATGGCTGCTGACCTTCTTTTGTCCCGCTGTTTTCATAACTTGCGCTGTTTGTCATTGTGTCTCCACAGCGGTCGAGCGCAGCCCGGTCGGTGATCTCCATGTTCCTCTTCCAGGCGAGTGCTGAAGCGCGGCTGAAGTCGGCGCATCAGTGGTGGTGGTAGCGGGCCAGTGGAGGAGGAGGGGAAGATGAACAAAGTGAACTTCCACAACAACAAAGCCATGCAGGACCGCCGCTGCGTCTGTGTCTTTCTGCCTAATGACGACACGCTCAACATCATAGTCAATGTGAGTGCAACTCATGCAAGTTGTCAAGGGTAGAATTAGCTGATTGGTTGTTTTGAAATCGACACATCATTAGTTGTAATGGGTAACATGTTGGAATTCTTGATGGATGATCCTTTGCAGTCTCTCAGGTGAGGGTTAGAAACCCACTCCTGACAGGCAGGATTTGCGCTTTTGCCTGGCGAGTCGTTTTGTGTTCCAGAATAGTTGCTGATATATTTAGGTACTGCTACTGCAATACACTTTTGAAATTATACAACAGTTCCGTCTGACAAACTGCTGGTCATTGCACCAATTGGTGCATTTGGCAGGCAGCTTTATCTCAAATGTTCTTGAATTGGAGGCTACAATAAAGGTCACTTTTGATTGGGACTTTAACAATATGTTTATTTTTTACAT
Organism: Festucalex cinctus; assembly: GCF_051991245.1. Classification (NCBI taxonomy): domain Eukaryota; kingdom Metazoa; phylum Chordata; class Actinopteri; order Syngnathiformes; family Syngnathidae; genus Festucalex; species Festucalex cinctus. Next base: position 14,467,661 of record NC_135422.1, on the reverse strand, counting down.
TTTTGTCTGTTTACCTTTTAGAAATGCATTTTGTCATAGTGAGAACGGATTTTGATATCGAGTCCCTCACCTTGTTTACACCACAAGGAATTATATAGTTGGTTCATACGTGTAATAATGTTGATTCAAAGGGATACTTGACTCATTTAGCCATTTTCAGCAATAAAAAGCTAATAATTTGTGCAGAATTAATTGAATAACTTTCAACTGAAAATGGCATCACAGGTGCTCAGAGCTAGGTAATGACCAATCACAGCTCAGCTCTTTTCTGGGTATGGTTATATAATGTTCGCAAACTGAGCCATGATTGGCAGTTACCTGAGCCCTGGGTACACGTGATATCATTCTCAGTCGACCAAATGAATCACGTATCCTTTTAAATTAAAAATCAGCGGCTGCAGAGAACTTCTTGCATTCTGTTGATTTTCCTTCCTCTCCATCTCAGGTGAAGACCCTGTGCCAGGAGCTGTTGGTCCAGGTGTGTGATCTCCTGAGGCTGAAGGACTGTCACCTGTTTGGACTCAGTGTTATTCAAAGTGGGTCCACCATTTCGTGTCGCAAATTGTCTTAAGTGTATTTTTTCTTTTGACACGCTGGATTCTTTTCAGATGGCCCATGGGGGTGGTCACGCTTTGCCCACTGTGACCACAGATGCATTAAAAACATTTGTAACCTGGCATTACTTCTTCTTCTTGGCTAGGAAAAGCGCAATAGGCCTTAAATGTAGCATGTCTCACCTAGCTGTCATGGAGGTCTCCATGAACTCGGGCCTCCCCGTCCTGACTGGCTCCATTGTGCGGCCAGTCAGGGTCATGTGAGTCACAGTGTGTGAGTGTGTGTACGTGTGCAGATGACACATGACGCCGGCAGGCAACTGCGGAGGGAGAGAGTGTGTTGCAAAAAAAGTACTGTTTTCAGACAGCTGGCCTCCAGATGAGCCAATGACGGGCCGGCCGGTGTGCTGGCTCGGAGCCAGTGGGTCTGTCTGATTGTGGCACATTCCTCAAGTGTTTGTCTGAACAGCGTGAAATCCCCAAGGCAAACAGCGGCCACCCAGCCGTTTTGTGACACCTGCTAAGCCCCCCCCACCCCCCAAACCCACCTCGCCGCACCGGTCGTCGCTCAGTACGTGTAGCGTTTCTGTCTGTCCGAAACTATCGGTGGATCAATTAGGACAACAAGATTTTTTTTATTTTTTTTTCCGGTCATCATGAATTGGAGGACTCAGGTTCAAGTCCAGGCTCCAGGCTTTCTGGGTGGAGTTTGCATGTTCTCCTCGTGCCTGCGTGGGTTTTCTCCGGGCACTCCGGTCTCCTCCCACCTTCCAAAGACATGCATGGCAGGTTAATTGGGCACTCTGAATTGTCCCGAGGTGTGCTGGTGTGTGTGTGGATGGTTGTTCGTCTCTGTGTGCCCTGCGATTGGCTGGCAACCAGTTCAGGGTGTACCCCGCCTACTGCCCATAGCCAGCTGAGATAGGCTCCAGCACCCCCGCGACCCTTGTGAGGAACAAGCGGTCAGAAAATGGATGGATGCATGGATGGATGGATGAATTGTCACTGTCCAAAAAAACCCCCAACATACTGTATGTCCACATTTTAATTATTATTTTTATCCTATATAGTATTTTTTGTAGTTTGTCAGATATATAGACATTTTCACTGGATAGGGATGTCTTTAAAAAAAACAAAAGTATCTACAAATTTTGTGATTTCTTTTCCTTTTTTGTCACCAGATTAAAATTTTGAAATTGCATTCATTTTATATAATCAGTCTTGTGTGGCAGGTAAGGCTGAGCTCTCAAACTCTGCCTAGCAACAAGTGACCACACACAGATGAAGTGTTCATGTAATGTGCATTTGTGCTGATCTCTGGTGAACGATGCAAATACGATTTAAACTGTGACATTTAATTTTGCACCCTGGAGATTTTATGTTCTTTGTTTTTCTAGTAAAAAAAAAAAAAAAAAAAAAAGAAGCTTGTGAACTGAAAATGTGTCTTTGTTCCCACAGATAATGAACACATTTACATGGAACTGGACCAGAAACTGTCCAAGTACTGCCCCAAAGAATGGAAGAAGGAAGCCAGCAAGGTAACAGCTCGGATTATAACACTATATTCACATGCTTCCTTAATATGTGAAGTACCAGGATGGCCGAGTGGTTAAGGCGTTGGACTTAAGATCCAATGGACACTAGTCCTCGTGGGTTCGATCCCCACTCCTGGTATTGTTTGGCTACTTTCAACACCCAACCTAACATTTGGTCGGTGTTTAAAATGTTTTAAAAATAGTCATGAAGGTTTTCGGTGTACAATCTGTGTCACTATTACGTCGCCTCGAGCACTACAAAGGACAAAGTTCCAAACGATGTCAACAAGTCGGGTCCTTAACATCAAACGAGGTGGCAGACAAAGCATGCGTAAGGTGATACGGCTTGAAAATCAGGAAACCTGATCAAGCCTGTTTAAAATGTCCAATCCGCCATTTCCATTACACACTTGAAAAGGCAGAAATCTTTTGATTATCCAGGCATTCTTTACATGTTTTCAAGGGGATAAGTTCCGTTTTTTTGTTTATAATCTACTTTCATCATGTGTAGACAGTTCCTTAACCTGCTTGTTGGAGGTACCGTAGCACACAACTCGTAGTCCATCCATCCATTTTCTTAACTGCTCATTCCTCACAAGGGTCGCGGGGGTGCTGGAGCCTATCCCAGCTGGCTTCTGGCAGTAGGCGGGGTACACCCTGAACTGGTTGCCAGCCGATCGCAGACAACTAGTAGTGTAGCATGAAATGTGAACTTCCTCCTTTTGAAGAGAATAAACATTGATATCTTGTACAGGGAATTGACCAGTTTGGCCCGCCCATGATCATCCACTTCAGAGCTCAGTATTACGTGGAGAACGGACGCTTGATAAGGCAAGTCTGGCCTTTCCTCATCTCATTGTGTCATCTGATGTGCTCGCTAACATGCTATATGCTACGTGTGTGTTTGTAGTGACCGCGCCGCTCGGTACTACTACTACTGGCACTTGAGGAAACAGGTGCTACTCTCACAGTGCATCCAGCGGGAAGAGGCCTACTTCCTGCTGGCTGCCTTCGCCCTGCAGGCCGACCTGGGCAACTTTAAACGGAACAAGCACTTTGGCAAATACTTTGAACCCGAAGCCTACTTCCCTCCCTGGGTGAGTGCGCCTAACAGGTGGAAAATCTTCGGCTTTGTCATGTTCCATCTCATTCATAATGCCGTGCAACCACATTGAAGCACAATGATTAAAAAAAGAAAAAAGTGGGGCACTGAGTTTTATTTTTGTCGCGGGAAGTGGCACACATTTTTTTTTGTGTGTTTTCGTTGGTCATGAGACCACACCCGTCTGATTGCTCCACGCTTCCTGCAATTTGCATCCTTATCAGAACTCACAACAGGAAATGACAAACACAAGCAAACGTCAACATGCAAATTACAGGAGGTCACATGCCAAAACCTGCTGCTCCGCCCCTTTCAATATCCTCATATTGCATAAATGAGCACGTCTGAGGTTTCCCCTCTTCCTTTCGCTCAGGTGATAGCCAAGCGGGGCCGCGACTACATCCTGAGACATATCCCCAACATGCACAAGGACCAGTTTGCCCTCACGGCCTCCGAGGCGCATCTCAAGTACATCAAAGAGTGTGCGCAGCTTGACGACGTCACCGTTCATTATTACAGACTGTACAAGGTGAGCACACAGGACTACTGTTAATTTTGTCAGACATTATAAAATGTAGTTTCAGTTTTAGTCCAGTTTCAATTACTCTTGTTAGTTTTTATCGTAGTAAGTCAACCTCAACTCGTTTTTATGTACTCAACATTTAGTCCACTATAAATCTAGCATTTTAGTCTTTCTTTTAGTCCAAGAAAATATAATTTTGCTTGTTTGTCTAGTTTTAGTCAACAAAAACATTTTGTTTTAGCCATTTCGTTTTAGTCATGACAATCTTTTTACTTTTTTTGTTAGCTGATAATGTTGAACATTTCGGCTCTAAAACGATTTCACATCCAATTTTTGCTCATCTTTTTGATGAAAAACAACTTCACACACAATTACAGTGGCACTGGCTACTATGGCTCCATGCTAGTAAGTTAGGCAGCATGAGTTAGTTAGCGGTCGGATTAACGTTATTGTTGTAACGTTAACGTAACGTTAACGTAAACCGTTGGATTAATGTTACTTTATAACTATAATTTACCTTTTGTTTTTTAACCTTTCTCCATGAATCCACATCCTGTCTGTCCCATGTGTTTGTGGATGTTGCACTCGCTAGCTGCATTTGAAAAGGCGTGTGTCACTGTGTGTCACATGACAGTGTCACAGTGACATATTAGCAGAGACGGGATTTTACAAAATCATATAATTTTCATTTAATCTTTGTTCATGAACTAAAACGTTCATAGATTTTAGTCTTTTTAATTAATTGAAGTGCATTTTCCGCTCATCTTCCTTAGTCAACAAAAACGCACACTTATTTAGTACCAGTTATTGTTTGTTCATGAGGATTTTAGTCTAGTCTAGTCTAGTTTTCGTTTGGTGAACAATGTGTGTTGACTGAAATACTTTTGTTTAGTTTTTGTTAACGAAATTAACACTACCCCCCTGAGTAGACTCACTTAAAAGTCTCAAGAAGCTATGACTGAAAATTCACTATTTAATAACGTATTTAATTCACTCATAAAGCATAAAATTTGGTAGTAATAATGAGTAGACCCACCAAAGGTCTTGACGTCAGATACAGTAAGTCTGCCATTTTGTTTTGAAGTGGCCATTTTGGCTTGGTAACCCTTTAAAAATTTTGCAACAACAAAAATCAGCCCCATGATGCCTGACCCGTAAAAAAGCCTCAAGAAACCATGCCTGAAAAGACACTAGGATGTCTGACATGATTTTTTTGTGAAATAGCCATTTTGGTTTCATGTTGCCAATTTGCTTTACTTGTTACTTCTATAATAATAATTTCAGACATAAAAATGACTATCAAATTAGTGGTAGATAGATGGATGGCAGCCTTATAATGAATAAATCCTATTTTTGATATCTGCTGATGCCATACCTTTGACTTAGGACAAGAAGGAAGTGGAGGCATCGCTCACTTTGGGTCTGACTTTACGTGGGATTCAAATATTCCAGGTACAATCGTGCAATGATGGATGGATTCTCTGCCCTCTGCTTGTACTGCCGTTTAATCCCAAAGCAAAACAGTCAGCACCCCCATAATCTATCCTCGTTTTTTTTTTTTTTTTGGCAGAACATTGGCTCTGTGAGGCAGCTTTTGTACGACTTTCCGTGGACCAACGTGGGGAAGCTCGTCTTCGTGGTGAGTCACATACGCCATCATCCTAAACCTCTCCTGGAGAGCATTCGTTTCTTTTTCACGGTTGCTGTGCCTCAGCCTTGAGAGGCCCCTGGAAGGAATCTGGGATTTAGGAAGGCTTTTCCTGCCCACACACAAACTAGTCCTACTTTTAAAATACGACACTAAGTATCAAAGGGACACCTCTTTATCAATGATTTTATTCAGAATGTCCTTATGTCAATTGCTCACGTCCTACTTTGTTGAAGCAGTATGAAGAAGGCCATTTTATGTGCCTGCTGCACAAAACACTGCCCATAAAGTCATGCTTGGATGAGTTAAAGTGGAAGAGTTGTGCTGCTGCTTTAGATGTGTGCACATTCGTCACCTGGGGGAAATTAATTAAATGGAAATGGTCCCAGCTTCTCAATGAGGCTCATTAATTTTTGTCGTTCTTCACAGAGGATAAGGAATATATATATACAAGCCTTGACTTCAATGAGCAAATGATTCCTTGCCATGTAAAGGTCTGCGGAAAACCCCATTAAATCAGCTTATTAGTCATTTTGCCATAGAAGCCTAATTCTTTGGTCGCTACCCGTGACCCAAACTGCCGACTCCATCAGCAGCATTCCCAAAAATAAACGTCCGCTTCCACGCTACTTTGTTTTGCAGTTTTGCATTTGACCTAGTTGCGCGGCGCCGACGAGACGCTCGGCTTCTGCATTTCCTTCTACTCCTCCTCCTCTCCCGAATAAGAGCCGCGACTCCGAGGCCACACCCACGCTTTCAGCCCGTCATCACAGCGCACCGCGGCCACTGTGGGACGGAGGGACGCATGGGTCAATAAACACCAGATGTTGCGTAGGTTTGAGTGGGCACTTGAGCAGGCTTGATGCAAGAAGACAAAACAAAAGTGGTGTTTATACTTCGTCATCATGATCATCCTGGTGGATGTGGAACAAGGTCAAACCTCCGGACCCTGATCCTTTACATATTGGTTGTTGAAAACATGTTTTCCCTAACATGATAAGTAATTTATATATATATATATATATATATATATATATATATATATATATATATACTTTATTAAAAAAAAGTTCAAAATTTTACTAACTTTTAAAGCAAGTCAGGTATCCAATTCAATTCAAATCAAATTTATTGGTTCGCAATAAGTTTGTCACTCATTGTGGAGACACATACATAAAGATTTATTATGGCATCCTTATGGCATTTTTTCCTGCAGATTTTTTACTTGGGCTTAAAATTTTATGACCCTTTTAGGTAAAAAAAAAAGTTCTAGCAAACAAAGATACACGCAATATGATGGGTCACGTCCAAAATGTGTACATTTTGGCATTAGCTTCTGAAATTTTGACCTAGCTTAAAATTGTACTAGCATCAAGACATTATTTCATTGCTACTTTGGTACAAAATGATACACACGCGCAACATTCTCAGTTTTAAAAGCTCAAAAGAGCCCCAAACAAGAGCGCATTGAAAACAAGCAAGGACAGCTGCGCGTCAGCTGAGTTTCAGCCAAAAGTTGCCTGTTTTTTCCCCAGGTGTTCAGGCAATACATCGTCTAAAAAAAATTGGAACAAATGATAACTGACATGAGCTCTAATAGTTAATGTTGTCTCTGGCCGAGGAACACGTTTCAAGAGTCGACTTGTTCCTCCACTGAGGTTTTCATGTGCGTTTCGCTTTCACATTCCTGTTTGTTATTAACCACACACTTGTTTTTTTTTTCTTAGGGAAAGAAGTTTGAGATCCTCCCCGATGGGCTGCCCTCGGCCCGGAAACTAATTTACTACACCGGCTGCCCTGTGCGTTCCCGTCACCTCCTGCAGCTGCTCAGCAACAGTCACCGGCTCTACATGAACCTGCAGCCGGTCCTCAAGCAGGTCCGCCGGCTGGAGGAACACGAAGGTCAGACAAATAATATAGTCAGTCATTTTCTAGAGTCTCCATTATTTATCCATTCCTTTTTTTTTAAGAATTATTTTACATAAAGATTTGTGTTACTCATGAACAACCCCCTTCGCTCCCGACTGATTTACTGGATTTTGAATGATTTTTCAAGGTCCAAAGAATATTCCGTTCTATTGCTATAAAAACATGGAACCTACCAAATTAAAGATTAGATTAGTCTCTTCTTTCATCAGGGAAAAAAAGTATATTTGTATCTGTTTCCATTTTGCAGCAATTAGCAAAAGAATTTCATCATTATTCACAAACCTGTTAAAAACTGTCAAAAGAGCTTATTGCAACATAACCCTGGCTGATCTCTTATAGTCTGCTGCCACTTGCTGGCCTTTTTTTTTTTTTAGTTTTTTTTTTTTATAACAACTACCATTACTTTATGCCACCTCTTCATGTCAGAAGCTGTATCAAAGCCCTCTCTATGCTCTAGCAAAAAAATCAAAATAAAAAATCAAATGTATAAATACGTTTTGGGGAGTGAAGGACAAAGTATTTGGGTTTGAATGAGTTAAGATTGCACACTGTGCACATAAACACTGTACACAATCATGAACCCATGATACATAAACAACTAGATTGAGTAGTTCAGTTATTCAACACAAATTAATCACCTTCGTGTAAACGCTCAATAGCATTAGCTAGCGTAGTAGCCTAAATAACATGCTAGCACAAACTGACTTGACACACTTACAGTAGCTGTTATCGTGAAAGAAGCAAATTCATACTTTCAATTTCACTGATCACCAACAAAACAGGATGTCGCAAACAGGTTAAAAAAAAAACACACCATCAATTAATTAAACCTAACAAAAGCAATATTCCACAAGATAGAGTCTAATTAATACTTTTATTGCTTTGGCATGAGCAAAATAATAGTAAATAGGTGAGTTTATCAGTGAATAGCGGAGGATATGGACAAATTCCAAACCACAAATGTGAGGGTCCATTGTAACAAACTAGCCACTGCGATTTGCATAATGTGCATATATTTGTGCTTCCAGAGAAGAAACAGTACCGCGAGTCGTACATCAGCGACGCTCTGGACCTGGACATGGACCACCTGGACAAGCGCTCGCGGGCCAGCGGCAGCAGCAGCGGCAGCGTCTCCCGCCACAAACGTCTGTCCCGCCATTCCACCGCCAGCCACGGCAGCTCGCACACGTCGGGCATCGAGGCGGACAGCTTCCGCGCGCCTCACCCGGCCCCCCACGGGCCCCTGAGAACATGTGGTTCATCCACCACCAGCCACGGGAGCTCGCACACGTCGGGGGTGGAGAGTGGCGGAAAAGAGCGTGTTCTGGATGATGACGGTATGCTGATTGTGTCTGCTGCCGGAAAAATACAGTGTTGCAGTTTAAATGAATAAATCTTACTTTTAATCGGAAGTTACACAATGTTAAACGGATACTTGACTCATTGAGCCATTTTCAGCAGTAAGAAACAGGTGAGCCATGATTGGTTTGTTACCTACTTTCTCAGCACAGGTGATGTCATCATCAGTCGAGAGCAAGAGGAAAAAATTGTTTTTAAAGGTATTAATTGTACATGAAATATAATGAAGTTATCAAATTAATTCTGGAAAAAATATGAACTATTTACTGCTGAAAATTGTTCAATGAGGCAAGTATCCCTTTAAAATAAGACTCCCATAAAAATTCAAATGAATTCCCATAAATCTGTCAAAAAATGTGAAGGTTAAAATGGAATTACTGTAAATCCCACAATGATTGCACATATTAAAATAAGATTAGCCTAATATAAAAATACAAGTTGTACAATTAAAAAAAAAAAAAAAAAGATTAGCAGGTTCAAATGAAATGAAATCCCTCAAATTTGCAAAGGTCAAAACAAAATTACCATAAATCCCCTAATGTTGTGCAGGTGCATAAACAAATCGTGCAGGTTAAAATAAGACTTCATAGAAAAAAAACAGTGTTTATCAGGTTCAAAGGAAATTATTATAAGCCCGCTAAAAGTTGCACATTTTAAAAGAATAGCGTAAAAACCCTAAATAATAAAGTAATAATGCCCCCCCCCCCCCCCCCCCCAAAAAAAAAAGTATATATATCATTAAAGCCAGACTGCCGTAAACAAACAAAAAGTTGTAAATTGAAATAAGACTCGGGTATTAAAATTAAAAAAATAAAAAAATAAAAAATCTAATGAAATTGTCCACAAAGTCACACAGGTAAAAATAAGACTACCGTAAATCTCCCAAAAATTGTGCAGATAAAACTGAAAGGATGATAAACCTCCTCAAAAGTTGCTCACATTATGACTCGGAATACAGTACACCAAACATGCAGATTAAAATTTAAAACCCTCCAAAATTCAGATTAAACCAGTGTTACCATAAAAGGAAAAGTTGTGCAGGTTGAAATAAGACTACCGTTTAAAAAAAAAAAAAAAAAAAAAAAAAAAGTCAAAATTCATCACATTAAAATGAAATTATCATTAATCCCTCATGTCAAACTAAAATCACCAAAAAATCTCCAAAAGTTGCATTGGTTAAAATAAAACTCTTAAATTCCAGCAGAAATTGAGATGCTGGTGGACGACCCCAAAGACTACGAGGAGTTGAGCGAGACGTCCCTGGACCAGGAGTTGTGCATTCACATCACTGAGGACATGTTGAACATGTCCCCTGATCACAACAACGGATTCTCCGGTAAAAAAAAAAAGAAGAAAACTTGTGTTCTTCATCTTGGTGCATTCGTAAAACTTATTTAGGAAACCGAGAGATTTAAAATGTGGTGTTGGCAGGTCTCATCGTCAAAGATGTCAGCTCGTCCACGTCCAGCTCCTCTGAGACGGTCGTCAAGATGAGAGGACAAAGCATCGAGTCCCTCCCACAGGTAGAGTTATGATCAGGATTAGGGATAGTGGAAAGATGTATTTAATTCGAATCAAGATCATGATTTTGGCTTTAAATGAATCTGATCATCTGCGACATTTACGTTCCAAACACTGTCTGAACAAGTAGTCATCCAACCACCAGGGGGCGAAAGCATGCTTCAGGCTTCATTAAACTGCCTAAATAACAATCAAGCGCAACCAGCAGTGGTTGCATTACGGTGAGGAGCAAGTGCCTCGAAATAACTTTATTAACTGTCCATATTGTTTGTTGAAAAGCAGGGCAGTAAAATGCTTTGTTTTGAGTGAAAGTTAACTGAAGACTGTAATTGTGATGAATAAACATGATTAAAATATTGATCGAAATAATTGTAATTAGCATTTTGACCATAATTGGGTTAAGTTGTCCTGTAAACATACACTTTATAGAGAGCAAAGACCTGCCAAGGCTGAAAAATAGTGATGTGGTGGACCATATTGTTCCACTCCAGCCTGAATGCTCATCAGAAAGACGGCAATAGCGATAAGCGAAAATAAGCAACGATTGGTTAGAACGGCAACCAGGCAGGAGACGAGAGCGTCAGGTGCTAAACTTCACACTTACTCAAAATGGCTGACGTCCGTCCGTATTTTCCCGCCGGCAGACGTCGACATGCAGGAAGCCTCCATCGTCCAGCGACCGCCACAGCCAGTCGCTGGACGATGTGCGCTTATACCAGAAGGACTGCCTTCAGTGGGCCGAGCTGTGCCAGGACACGGCGCACAGCTACACTTTTGGATGCGCCCAGGAGTTGAGCGACGGCGGAGGCGGCGGGGCCTACCAGGGCCTGGCCGACCAGTGCGCCGGGATCAAGAGAACCAGCAAGTACTTCTCCCTGGACCTCACCAGTGATGACGTGCCCGAGTTTGTGGTGTGAGGTGCTCCTTTTCTTTTAAATATATATATATATATATATATATAATACAGAAAGACGCTAAAGGGATCGCAAAATACTCAATTGTCGCGCTAGCAACCAAAGACCTGAGGAGATGGACGCTTTGGACGCCTCTTGACAGGAAGTGCAGTGTGCCAAACGCACCATCCACCCCGACGTGCCTTCATCCAAGATGCCTAAAAGACCATCGCTGCCGCCATTTTCAGCTTTCTCGCCGCCATTTTAAGCATACTTGGTGCCGTTATGTCAATGTAAGCTTGATGTGCCCGTTTGAGCTTGCGTAGTGCCATTTTATGTGCACTTTTTTTTCTGTGCAGTTTTTAAGCATTCTCTGATGTTTAGAGCTTACTTGGCTCAGTCTGTGAACTTCTTAAGCCTATATAGTGCCATTTTAAGATCATGTGAACAGTTTGATTATACGCCACACTGTTTAAGCTTACTCAGTCCCATTTCAGGTTTACGATGGATTGTTGTTATAAGTGGGGCCCGACCGATTAATCAAGATTAATTGGCTAAATAATTGGCAGATTTTTGCTGATTTTCCCTGTTGTAAAGTTAAACAAATACTAAATGACAACATATTGTAAAATAGTTAAAAGTTCTGCTCAATGTTACGGAAAAAAAAAATTCATTATAGTGTCCTTCTTTTAAAGGGATACTTGACTCATTGAGCCATTTTCAGTAGTAAAAAGTTAATATTTTGTCTATATTAATGTGGTAACTTCTTTATTTTTCATGTTCAATTAGCACCTTTAAGAAGTATTTTTTCTACTTGCTGTCAGCTGAGGATAAATCACCTGTGCTGAGGAAGTAGGTAACGACCAGTCATGGCTCAATTTACTGACCGAACACAGAAAACAGGTGAGCCATAATTGGCCGTTACCTACTTCCTCAGCACAGGTGATGTCATTATCATCAGTCGACAGCAAGTAGAAAAATTACTTTTTAAAGGTATTAATTGTACCTGAAAAATATGAAATTATCAAATTCATTCTGGACAAAATATTAACTTGTTTCTGCTGAAACTTGTTCAATGAGTCAAGTATCCCTTTAAATTAACTCATTGACTCCCAGCTATTTTCAATGAAGCAACCCCCTTCGCTCCCGACTGTTTTACTGGATTTTGACTGATTTCACAAGGCCCATAGAATATTGTGTTATATTGCTATAAAAACATGGAACCTACCAAAAGAAAGATTAGAGTCTCTTTTCTCATCAGGAAAAAAAATGAAGCTGAAAAAAAACATTTTTATCTGTTTCCGTTTTTCAGCAATTAGCATTAGAATATAGCTAATCTTCATTATTATTCACAAACCTGTTGAAAACAATGGCAAAAAGAGCTCGTTGCAACATGGCCCTGGTTAATCTCTTATACTTTGCTGCCATCTGCTGGCCGTTTTTTTGTAATAACTACCATTGCTTTAAGCAACCTCTTCAGGTCAGAGGCGGCATCAAAGCTTTCTGTATGCGCTAGCATAAAAAATACATAAAAATGTTATGAATAGGTTTTTGGGACCATGGCAATATTTAAAATAGAACGTTTTTATATTTTTTGGGGAGCAAATGAGTTAATCAGGGGCGGCACATCTGAGTTAATCAACCGGTTACTTGTTTATCAGAATTTTATTCTGCCAAATATTGGAATTGGCATCGGCCTAAAAAAAAAAAAAAGTTTTAAGATTACTTGGTGTCAGTTTAAGTCATTCTGCAGTTTTAAGCTTACTGGGCACAGTCTTACGCTTACTCTGAACTGTTCAAAATTCACTCTGCGCCCTTTTAAGCTTATTCGGCATGATTGTGCTTAACTCAGTAGCACCGCTTTGAGCCTACACAGCACCGTTTTGAAAGCGTATCCAGTTGCCATTCTGAGTGTACCCCGTGCCGGTTTAAGCTTGCAGCGCACCAATTTGAACTGGCTCGCTGTAAATTGGAGTTTCTTCTTCACACCAGTTGCTCTAAAAGTTGTTTGTATTCAGTATTACAAGAAAGGCGTACAGAAACGTGACAGTATTCCGCACGTCAGAGCTTTTATATTTCACATTCACGTTTTGTATGCTTTTTTTTTTTTTTTTCCTCTTCACAGTTTCAAACAGTTCCCAGGTGTCGAACAAATCTGTGATGTGCTCTGGTCAAATATCCCAGGGATCCACAATTACAGCCATACAAATTCGTCAATGTTTTAATTAATGTCTTCCGGGAAACTTTATAAAGATCTTAAAGGGAAACAAAAAAGCAAGGGAACATTGGGACCTTTTGGGAATATTTGGTCTGTGTAGCCTGGAGTCTTTGTAAATCCAAAAGCACTCCTGTCTTTGTACGATAAATATACAAAACCGTGCAGACAGGACAGAAAAGTAGCCAGTACGTGGTTCTATCAGCTTTAATTTCTACAATGCAGCATCTGATCAAGTGATTTTTTGTGTGTGACTATCTATATTTCTAACAGGTTGTTTATTTCTGCATATTAATGGGTGACAGATGTCCTATTTTAAGACTTCTTATACCATGTTCAAGGTACACAGCCATAAAAAACAAAAAAAAACACGTTGCTTTTGTAAGAGTCTCTTTTACGTCTCTTATATTGTCCTTTCTGTGAAAGGATCTATCTCCCTTCAGGAAAAAAAATATATCATGTTTTTGTCAAATTGTAGCTAAAAAAAAAAAGTAGATTTTTCATTGTTGTTATGAAGTCTTGTCTGTGTGCCTTTTTGGTACTACTAACGCCTTCAATATTCTATTAAAAAGGTACATTTATTTGCCAAATGTATGCTATTGTGTGATGATTTTAGAATATCAATTTATATACTGTATAAGTATGTATACATGTTCTAAAATATTTCTATATAGCATACAAAATTAGTCAACGTTTGTGCTAAAGTGTCAAAATGACTTAGGTGAAGTCATCTTTTGTGCAAGGGAATAAATGATGTAAATTTGATGCATTATGATTAGTACTGTGAGATACAAGTATCTTCATAATTTTAATATGTTGTTTTGTAAGAATTTTTAATAACAAAACTACATTTGATCTGTTTATATAATTTTACAACAAATTATATTCCTGGTCCATTAATGGATGTACTCTAATTTATAGATGCCTTTAGAGTAATATTAATTCACACAAACATTGATCGAACCTAAAACAATTTTATGCCAATCTCACCCACATGATAATACTTGCTTCAAATACTGTATGATTGCATTCGTGTAGTTGTCACAAATGTGTTTGCTGCCCTCTGCTGGCAGTGTGTTATTATTTGCGCCGAGCCATCTGGTCCAGCAGATGGCAGTGTTGTCTTATGTATTTTCCCCCAAATGCCTGGTGCACAAATAGGACTTATAATTATTTTAATTATTACTTTTTTTTATGAAAAATATTGGAAGTTGAAGTTATATAACTATAACTATTTTGACACTGGCGACTACTTCCATTTGGGATACCCACTAAAATGTCCATAAAAAAAAAAGTTAAAGCCACTGTAACGTACTAGAGAAAGTCCATGTCCTATATGACTCCAGAGTTTTGTTCATGGACGTAGAATGTGATTATTATGTTTTATTACCTAAGGATCATCTTTCTCTTAGCATGGTTTTAACGCAGATGTTTTGATTAATAAACTGATTTTATGACATGTCGCTAATCTACAGCTAGTGGGGGTGGGAGGGCATACACCATGCCAATGTTTTTATACAATACAGTAGTAAGTCGTAGTAAATCCATGATTTATTAAAATCATGAAACGGCGACATTGGAGGTCAGAGGGCCACTGTATAAACATTGTTTATGTGTGTGTTCACGTGGTTATTGGGGAGGGAATGGTGTTTGGATTTCATCAATTGTGATTTGTGACCATCTGGAACCCCAAACCCACCCCCCAATCCATCCATCCATGCAGGCAGCTGCTGCCCTGCCCCAATGCCTCATGGGATTTAGCCATGCTGCACAATCGCACAGTCACCTAATACGACAACATACACACACACTGTACGGTCTAATCATCATAATGAACTAATTACATTTGACGGGGGTAAGAAAGCTCGGTTTTGAAAGTGAAAACATCACAAAACGAGCTCCAGCTAATTCAAGTAGACAAAGAGTGTGTGTGGGGGTGGGGGGTGGGGTGGGGTGCCTGTGTTGTAGTCGGTGATGACTCTGGGAGACTCAGAGAATGGATTTCCCTCTCTGTGTTGCCATGGCGACAGCCCTGGATGGCGCATGACTGATTTCGTGTACAGCTGTGCACAGCGCCAGGGGAGGCAAAGGCCAGTGTGACGTATATATATATATATATATTAGGGATGTGCGATACCACTTTTTTTTTCAGACCGATACCGATACTCAGACCCTCAGTACTCACCGATACCGATACCAACTGCCGATACCAGTAGTACATTTTGACAAATAAAAAAAATCACTAAAAGATATTTTTAAACAAATATATTTCCTTTAAATTTGACAAAAAAAAAAAAAAACAGCAAAGTCACTCTTCAATAGTCTTAACGCTCACAAAAATGCTCTTTTAGTTTAAGATTCACAATTTTGAAGTATTTCCAAATCGGTGAAGTTTTGGTGAAAAACTGCTGCAAGCTAGCGCCAGTTCCAGGCAAGGAGGACTCACTTTAACGTCTTCCCTGTCTGCCATCGGTCGCTTGTACTCGTCACGAGTACTCGAGTACTTGAAAAAAGGCTGGTACCGGCCCAATACCGATACCGTATCGGTACTCGCCCATCCCTAATATATATATATATATATTGTTATGTATATATATTTTTTTTATGTATTATTATATATATATATTATTTATATTTATATTAGCCCTGTCAAATGATTAAAATTTTAAATCAGATTAATTACATCTTAGAATTTTGATTACTCACGATTAAAAAAATTCGAAGAACACTTTTTAATAGTTAATTCTTTCGACATTTCGACATCACTTCGACGAATATGCGAATGTGCGGATTTTTGTCGCGAATGTGCGGATTTTCGCTGCTGCGCACCGCGTCCCAACGCGCCAAACGCGTCCTCCGCGCCGCCCCACGCACTTTCCTTCCGTTGCGCGCGAATTCCATTGACTAGAATGCAAACGCGCCGCCGAATCGCCGTCCCTCGCTTTTGGTAAAAACGCACCATTAGCCTGTCCGGCTAACTAGCATTCAACAATGGGAAACGAACAAAACATTCCTGTTCAACAAAAAACATGTAGAGTATACAGAGCTCTGTTGTAAACTGCGGGGAAAAAAGCACCCAAAAAACAATAACTAATGCAGACCCGGTAATAGTTTAACTTTACACCATAAATACACAACAAACTACGATCCCAAAAAACTCAAATATAATTTTAGACTCTTCTTACATTGCTGTGCTCTTAAAAACAAAGGACTTAAAGATTATTTACTTTCCAAAATTGCGCTGTAAGTGCGCTATTCCTATCCTATTTTGTGCTTGCTCCAATATTTGCTACTACCACCGTACAAAGGTGGTTAACTCATTCACTGCCATTGACGGAAAAAGATGTCAAATGATGCATTTTTTTTGCTGGTCTGGCAATGAATGTGTTAAATATCATTAGGGGGTGATCTGATCTGACTAACATTTTGTTGACATGACCAATCTCAGGATGGACAGAGCGTGCTGATGATAACGGACGGAGAGAGAACAGAGGGGACGAGGAGGAGGAGGAGGTGGGTGTCTTCTTGCAGCCTGGCTGGAGGGTGGAGACTGTGGGAGCGGCAGGAGAGGAGGAGAGGAGAGGAGAGGAGAGGAGAGGCAGGGAGGAGAGCAAGGGAAGAGCAGGACAGCGTGGATGTAAGCTCGTCTCCGCCGGACTTGATGTTGTTTGGCTCCACGTCAGGTCAGGGAAATATAAAAAAAAAGGTAAGTGTTTAAAAAAAAAAAAAAAAATCTATATCGTGGCATACCACAAGGTGTGCTCTCTCGCTTGATTGATTATGATGCTGCTGGTGGGTTGACATCAGGAATCCCCCCCCCGCCACTTCCCACTAGCGGAAAGAAAAATTCCCTCTGCTGGATGAAATTGAAGGATGAAAAGGGGGTTGAGGTGGGTGGGGGGTGAAGCTCCGATCATTCCCTACCGTTTTCCTTCCTCGAGCGTCATGTCGTGGTCAGGGGGAGAAAGGGGGAAGAGGGGGGGGGGGGTCCGCCTTTGTCATCAAGCATATCCAAGTAAATTGTACACAGCGCAAAGGCATTGTCGTGCTTTCGCTAAATCTCTTGTGTGGCGTATCCGGGGCCTGTTTAGCATTTAGTGTCTCAAGGCCACTGAGACGCCACCAAGACAAAACAGCAGAGGTTAACAAGTGTTGCGAAACATCGCAGCGACAAACAAGACCAGGATGACGAGAGAATTGTTACGGGAATCGACGATCCCTCTGGCTGAGCTGGTGGTTTGTGTTTGTGATCCGAGTTTAAACAGAAAAAGCTGGTTTGTCAGGGGGTGTAAACGGCCTCTGGGCTAACAGGCTCGGAAGGATGACGTTGAGCTAAAGGCTTCGACCTTTTGTTTTTGTACTCGCCACACTTTTTTTTGCTACTGACAAGAGTTGATTTGTGCTTTTTGATAAGCTTGAGTGTACAGCAGGCAGGAATCCAAAAGACCTACAGTACATAGAGAAGTCCTTATGGAAACAAGTCTACCAAACGGTCTTTTGGCACAAAGACCAACCAACCGAGGCTAAGTTGTCCTTAGAGACAAAAAGATCAGTTGTTTATTCAAGACTTAGAGTGATTAAATCTGTAGGAAAGTCTCAAGTCTTTTAAACGGAAAAGTTCAGACTGTCAAAGTCAAGATGTCCACGCTTGGTGTCACCCGAAAAACTGAATGTTTGAATGAGAGATCGAGTTGTTCTGTAGGTCTTGTGTTTTGTTTCAAAGCCATGTTCAGAATCTGAGGACTTTAGGCTTCCAGGTTACGTTAACACCGACGAAGATAAGGATTGATTGAGCCAAGGCCACAAAAAGTTATCAGCCAACCAAGTCTCAGATATTCTGGTAGAACAAAACATGAAGATGCTTCTCTGAATCTTAAATCAGTCTAGAGCCTACCAGAACTTTAGACAACATTTCTACCAAACCAACCAAGTCTCAGTTTTGGCATAAGGTCAAACTGACCAGGTCTGTTTGGATCTTACAGACAAAAAGATTGGATGTTTCTTTGGTGTATTTGGTGTTTAGTGAAAGATAGACTCATGCAGGTTGTGACTCGGTTCAGATTGCGGTCCAATACTTGAGTCTACTGGAGTCTTTCAAGGTCCGTTAAACAAAAGTTTCAACTTGAAGCAATCGTGTCCATAGCGCTAGAAGTCTGAAGGTGAGTTGTCCTGGTTTAGTCCTTGTTATATCGCAGACATCATTTCCTTTCCAGGACAAGATCGAGAGGAGTCAACAGATACAAATCTTGGATGTTTCTTCGAATCTCTGCAACGGTTTCAAGTGGTGTTGTCAAGGTAAGGGCCACATCAGTGGTCTGTTTATTAAGGTCAAGATCAACATGAGTCTTTCTGGAATTGAGGGTCACCACTTTTGTGTCAGAGACAGGCTTGAGTTCATGTGTTTGTGACTGTAGGTCGAAAACAAATTCAGTCCTTCAAGTGTTTTGTTGCCACCAAGTTTAATTGGCTAATTCTTACATGTATTTACAAAAACATTATATATGATTCTATGCAGTTAAGTCTACAAAAAAATGTCCCGAATCTTGTCAAGGCAAGTCTCTTTTATCATTAGTCAGTTATCCAGGTTAAGTGCATGGATTTGTTTCTTCAAGATTCAGTGCAAGTGCCAAGTCTTTAGCTCAAAAAATGTCTCGTGTTTTGCACTATGACTTGTGTCAGGGGTTTTCGTGCCTTGCTCAAAGGCAAGAAGGCAGTCAGCACCTTCTGAAACAACCAATTGCGATTTTCCCAGGAGTCGGTCCCTTCCAGTCCTGAAGCCTCGTCTTTACAGTCAAGTCCTTGAGCGATTAATATGAATAGAGTAAGATTTTCTCATCAATCAGGGACTTAATTACTGGTTTGAACGCTCTAAAAACAGTTGGGTCAACAATTGGACTGACCCACTAACTTGGGTCAATTTGACCCAACTTTTGGTTGCCTTGTACAAAACAGCCCCAAAAATGGGTTTTATACAATACTAGACTAAGTGCAATTTCTGGAGAAATTGTGTGTGAATGCTGAAAGCAAATTCAGAGATAAATTATGAAATTATAACCTCCTGGTTACTGGACAATGCTCTTTACCAACTGTGCCACCGAGCAGTATCAGACACCTGCTTCAGCATTCCCACAACAATTCAGAAAGTTCCAATCAGAAATTAAGCTGGATCAAATTGGCCCAATTTTAAACTGGGTTGTCCAAACAAAACAATTGAGAAAGTTGGGTCAAATTAACAGATCATCCCAATTTTGACCCAAATTGGGTTGTTCTTGACCCATCAGTTTTAAGAGGGTACACTCTAAAAAGAGTTGGCTCAAATATAAGCCAAATTCGATCAAAAATGTGTCTGACCTAACTTTTTGGGTTATACAAGTGACCCAAAGAGTTGGGTTAAATGACTAACCCACAAAAAAACAAACATATACTCTAATTGGGTTACTTGGGGGTTATTAATTTAATTAGACCCAACTTTAATCCAAAAAGTTGGGTCGGTTCATTTTTGACCCAATTAAATTGGGGCATTCAATTAACCTAAAAAAGTTGCGTCAAATGAATAACCCACAAAACAACCCAAAAAGATGTGGTTGTTTTGTTGGGTTATAAATTTTATTTGACTCAAGTTGTTGTGTTAAATAGCTCAAAAAGTTCAGTTGGTTCATTTTTTGCCCAATTAAATTTTGTTGTTCAATTAACTCAAAATGTTGGGTCAAATGAATAACCCACAAAACAACGTAAAAAGGTGTAGTTGCTTTGTTGGGTTATTAATTTAATTTGACTCAAGGTTTTGTGTTAAATAACTCAAAAGGTTGGGTTGGTTCATTTTTGACCCAATTCATTTGGTATATTGAATCAACCCAAAATGTTGGGCAACAGTTGTTTGTGGGTGATTCATTTGACCCAATTTTCTGGGTAAAATAACTCAAAAAGTTGGGTCGGCCCATTCTTGACCTTATTTGGGTTATTTTTTTTACCCAACTGCTTTTTGAGTGCAGTTGTGGTCAAAAAGTTTGTCATAACTTCAATTGGAGTCTCCGCAGTTGTAGACCATCCCGATTCCCCACAAACTTGAAAGAAACATCCCTTTGAACAGTCCAGCGTCTCAGCAAAGCTCCCCCACTGCACTCTCAGCACAATCTAAACAAGGCCGGATGTTTGTCATATTGTTAACAGCCCAGCAGTCTGACACTGTTATTCTTGGCTGGCTGATTGGTTCCAGGGGAAGATATATGTTTATCTCTACTGCACTCGCAGCCACGCAGTTTCAACATCTTACCTTAACTCTTAACCCGGGAACCGCAAGGGCGTCTTTTACCTCCCCAGAACCATTCGGTGCTGGTTTGCTACCTTGAATACACAAACCACAAATTGCCATCTAGCGCGCTGCTCTTATGCATTGTTTCTACCCCACTTACCGCTGTGCTGTTACGTAACGCACAATTTCAAGGTTTTAACCCTTTTGGAGCGTGAGGCTATTTATTTATTTTTTCCTATCAACATTTCCCGCTTATGGGGATTGTCCTTGATTAGTTTGTCGCCGCTTGAATCCAACAGTGAAGACGTAGCGGGACGCCGTCGTTTGATCTGCTAAACATAAGAGAGCGCAGTTGTGCTCCCTGGAGCTATAAAACCTTCTCCCCGCTGCCTCCTCGACTCCCAGGAGATGCATCATTTCCTGGGCCACTGCCTCCCCCACACCGCTCCGTGCACCCCACCCATCCTTCTGGGGCCTAGATTAACCTCCAAGACACAACACAATACACACTACAGTGTATAATCCAGAATGGGCAGGGTGTCGCAGATGTCCGGGCTAATGGAATGATGACGGGTGGTGGTGGGGCCGACTGTGAGGGCAGTGGGAGAACGTGAGTCTTGGGTATTTTTAAAAAACGATTTTTCATTTCATTGCCTCCGCCAAGTGCAAACATGATTGCAGTTTGTTGGTCGGTCAGTTAGTAGTAGAATGACGTCCCGATTCTTACGGGACCTCAAAGGTGGAAGCCTCAGGGGTGAGACGAACAAATGATGCGTACTAAGCAACCCCGCAAGCTAATGTAGCGTTATAAGGACATGCTAAGTAGTGTTCAATTGCGTCTCAGTTTTAGTCCAGTGTCAATCACACTTGTTAGTTTTTAGCCTAGTTAGCCAACCTCATCCCATTTTTATTTAGTCAACGTTGACTAGCATTTTAGTTTTTATTTTAGTCCAAGAAAACATTATTTTATTCATCTAGTTTTAGTCAACAAAAACTGTCAACGTTTTAGTCTAGTTTTAGTCAGGACAGTCATTTTAGGCCTGTATATATTTTTTGTCATCAGATAATGTTGAACATTTCGAATCTAACACTATATCACATAAAATTTTCTCTCATCTTTTTGATGAAAAACAACTTCACACATAATTACAGCTATTATGGCTAAATTCTACGAGCTAGTAAGTTAGCTAGCCAACAGCTAGCTAGGCAACCCGTTTTTATTTAGTCAACGTTTAATCGACTATAAATCTAGCATTTTATTCTTTATTTTAGTCCAAGAAAACATTATTTTATTCATCTAGTTTTAGTCAACAAAAACTGTCAATGATTTAGTCTAGTTTTAGTCAGGGCAATCATTTTAGGCCTGTATATATTTTTTGTCATCAGATAATGTTGAACATTTCGAATCTAACACTATATCACATAAAATTTCCTCTCATCTTTTTGATGAAAAACAACTTCACACACAATTACAGTGGCTACTATGGCTAACTTCTATGAGCTAGTAAGTTAGCTAGCATTAGTTAGCGTTTTTATTAAGTGAAGCAAATTTTCGTCTCGTCTTCATTAGTCGACGAAAATGTATACTGATTTAGTCCCAGTCTTTTAGTCTAGTTCTAGTCCGGTGAAAAATGAAATAATTTTTGCTTCGTTTTCATTGTCGAAATTAACACTAGTTAATAGTATATTAATATTAATTTCATTACATTCATCACAGCCAAAATGGCCTGAAAAAAAACTGTACAGCACAAAATGCCCTTTGTACCTCTAAAGGGTGAATGGTAATGTCGTCTTCCATTTCATTGTAACGCAACACTGGCCAAGTAACTTATGACACGTAATACTGTACAAAACCTTGCCCTTGACCAGAAGCAAGAACGCGCCACCGCAGTTGTCTACATCAACATAACATCAGATAAGAGTAACTCCGGATAATTAGTTTTGTGGCTTGGGTAATCCTTCACAGAGAGGTTAGCATTTTCTGTTTATGAAAAATGTAGAGCCTGGCTGTAAAGTTGAAGGGACAGTGTTCCTCCAGTCCTGTAGGTGGCAGCATTATAAAGACGTTGCTGAAAGAAGTCAAGAGTGTAGTGCTAGAGCCTGCATTTTTTTTTTTTAATTATTATTCTGATTGTTACCTGGGAACTTCAGACGAAACTTGCCGAAGTGGGACACTGCCATTGATGTATTGTGGGTTCAAGTGGCCTCTAGGGATTCTCTCATTCATATAATTAGTGACTTTTTCTTACATGGACAGCGAGTCGAGGATTTTCACGCTGGTCAGAACCCCTTACACACAGGTGTCAAAATGACTCGATTACTACAGTATTTTAATAAGCGAGTAATCATTTAGAGCCATAGTTTAACTTATATGGTCCAAATCGTCAGATCTCAGCCTCTCAACAATAATTTTCTGGTTTCTGTAGTCCTGTTCTGTGAAAACAGACTAATTACCATATCTTTTGTGCTTATTCAAAATAATTCATTTGAAAACAGCTGACCAAAGCAGTAACTAAATCTGTTTCAAAAATGTTTTGTAAGTGCTCATGTGAGATAGCTTAATTGTTTTTTTTTCTATTGCAATTTTATTCATTCATAAAATTAGACGTGGAGGCATGTCAATACCACAGTTGTTTCAGTGTGAGCGTTACTACAGTATATATGGTGTATTATATTATACAATAGGAGAACACAATATTGTGTGGGTCATTATGCTCTCAAACAACTAGAAATATGGAGTTGGCTGCTCTAAAAATGGCAGGCATTATCTATTATCTAAATGTGTGAAGCCGCAACTGCTGTTTGAATAAATGCTGACGCCACTGTCAAGTCTCTGATACCCCGAGTAAAAGAGTTTTTTGCGTATGGGTCTCTCTGTAGACCCTGGCAGCTTAATCACTCTTCCTCCAGGGTCCAGATGGCAAGGCTGGGGAGTGGGACACACGTTTAATTACCACACTGTGACGCCGCACCCCGGGCTTCACAACCAGAGGACACTCCCCGCCTGCCCGATGGTCTTTATTTCTCTTTGACGCAATAGAAAAAGAAAATCGAGTCAAGCTAATTAGCTTGAGAAGGAGAATGCGGAAGGTGGGGGGTGTTCAGAGTAGTAGATATCAGAGTAACAGGTTGTCAGTCTCGATGGGGCTCGCAATGACATTTTCCTTGGCAGGAGGTCTCCTGTGGCATTCAGACGTCATATATATATAAATGTTTATGCACTTTAATTTGTCTCACTTTACAATGTTTACAGTTATAAGGCTAAGAGGCGGTGATGTTTATTTGTACATTGCACAAAGGTTTGGCATTGAACAAATACATAATTAGACATTTTCCTTTTTATGGGCATTTGTTGGCTTTTTCAGTCACATATCGTGATATATTTCTCTTTTTTTTGGCAGTATATCAAAAATCGTAGATATCATAGATATTCTCGATATCGTGAGCCAAATATCGTCACAGTATCGAATCATGGTTTACCCGTATCGTCCCACCCCAAATATATATATATATATATATATATATATATATATATATATATATATATATATATATATATATATATATATATATATATATATATATATATATGTATATACACATATAAAATGTATTACAGTCTTCCCTCGCTATAACGCGGTTCACTTTTCTCGGTCTCGCTGTATCGCGGATTTTTTTAAGTGCAATTTTGCATTTTTTTTTACAGTAATATACCCATTTTATAAAATTTATGAAGGTTTGAACATTGTCAATGTTTGAACAAGAGAGAAATGTGAGAACATGTAAATGCCTCAATGAGAAAAGTGTATAAATTGTGCGGTCGGGGATTTTAGAGCCTTAAAACATTTATAAGAGTTGTAAAACATAAAGCTAACTACTTCGCGGATTTCATTTATTGCGGGTATTTTTTGGAACCTAACCCCAGCGGAAAATGAGGGAACACTGTATATATATATCCCTTTCCAAAATTATATCAGAGCTGTCATTTTTCACATTGTTGCTCCCTGTGGGTGTTAACGTGCGACAGGAGGCGGATGCCTGCGAGCAAAACAGTCACATGTTGGCGCTCACATGACCGCCGCCGTTTGTCTCCTGTTTGTGTTTGCTGTGTCAACTTTGGGCAAGTAATGCAGAAAGATGCTAAATCCTCCTCCCCGCCATATTGTACACATGAGTTTGTATTTGCTCACTCCAGAAAGTTAATTTTGCTGTTTGGCACTTTTGGCAAGTGAGATTTTTCTCTCTCTCTCACTCTCTCTATTTGTGTGTTGTTGTTTTTTTTTTTGCTAATGGCTGCTTTTCTGCCGCGCCGCATCAGTGCGGGATTTACGACAGCCGGAATTCCCTTCCTCTGCAGATCTGCTCATGCGGAGTAATTGGTCCATTTATCAGAAGCAGCAGACAGCGAGCGTCACGTGTCCGCGGACAATGATGCCGTCGGGGGCAAGGGAAATAAAGGAGGATGAGCCACTTCAACCAGGGGTGGGCAATCTAAAGCACGTGGGCCACAAAGGGTAAATAAAAGTAGTTCGAATTTGGCGACGATTTGGAGAGCGAATTTACAGAAAATGGCCAAAAATCACACAAAATGGCCGACTACCAGTGTGTTGGACAACACAGGTTCTTCTTTGTTTTCCGTGCATGCTGTCATGATGAACACGGGTGCTGGATTTTGTTATAAATTAAACGCACAGGTGGCGATTGGCACTGTTGTGTGCCGGATTATTTGTAATTGGTGAACGGATGCAGTCTCACGTTTTTCACGTTTTTATTTCTTTTTCACGCAGAGTGGGCCGAGCTCAACTCGCTGACTTGAGCTGGAGACACTGAGGCGGAGTGCGGCGGCGTGAGCAGACGAGGTAAGGACGAGCTTCTGTTTTTGTCAATGAGCGGCTGCGATGATTGGTGGCTCGAGACGAGGCAGCTGACCACGAATTGACCGCCTGTTGTCCATTTTTGTCCCCTTTATAATGTCCCGTGACCTTTTATTGCTGGCACACATATGCGCTCGCATGGTCATGTGATGACCTAAGACAGTTTCATAATGCAATGTGAAATTTGAGGGGCATGTCTCTCAAGAATAGAAAATATCTTAAACAGGAAGTCGGCCATTTTGGTTTGAAGCAGCCATCTTAGGGTCATTTTGGCCAGCTCCAAATTTGAACTGAATATACTAGACGGATGTCAGCAAAATTTGACGATTTTCCATAAAACCCGAAGCTCATAACAAACAATAACTCAAACAAACTCAGAACCAGATCAAGCCAGTTTTACTTTGCAACTTGAAATTTGGTAGACTCATCTATTATGAGTACACTCACAAAAAAAGTCTAAAGAAGTCATGCTGGACGAGAAGTCTGACATTTGAGGCAGACATTTTAGGCTTTAAAAAAAAAAGTATTAATAATTCGACATGATTGTACTGTATTTCCAAAGCCTTTATGACTGCCGAGTCACGATATATCATAAACGTTGATGTGTTAATGATGTGGAAGCAGACAACAACAAAATAAAATAAAATAAATTCAAACAAATATTCTAAAAAAAAAAAATCTGAAATATTCATTGAATAAAACTAAATAGAAATATACTAAAATGAATAATAAATGGATAAAACAAAATTAAATCAACAAATACTAACAATAGTAGTAATTGTATGTGAAAATAACGGAATAAAAATATGTGAATATGAAAAATGAGCAGATAAAAAAATCTAAACCAAGTAAATACTAAAATACTGCAATAAAATGCTGAGGCAAGACCAAATTATGTAAATAAAACCATTATGTACTCAAATATACTGTATATATAAATGTCTTAAAATAATAAAAGGTTGTTGATTGGGAGCATTAGCATTAGCATTTAGCTTCTGCGGCTTGCTGTGAATTTATTGGCGTAAAACAAAGTGGGATGTTGTTTTTCCTGTGTTTTTTTTTTTTTTTTTTAACATCGTGTGTCAGTCCATGTCACATCTAACGCTAACAAGGACAACAAAGTCCTAATTTTGTGCCCACCCCAGAAACCTGAAAGCGCAACGCCGTAGCGATCTGCTGGCCCGTTTTCAACGCCTCCCCCGAGCCGTGAAACAATGACCTCGATACAAAAGATGACTTTGACTCGTCAATCGCGCTCGGGAAGTAAACCTCGACCCCGTTTTTCATTCGGGAGTCGCAAAAGTGTGCGTGCGCCATTCCGAGTAATCCATTTATTTGCCCGTGAATTCGTGACGAACCCCGAATCGACGGGGGTTCCGTTGTACTGTATTTATTTATGTAAAGAAGGTTTACCAACTTGTAGCAAGTGTGGCACATGTGATCCGTGTCACGTTTAGAAAATATGTGTAGAAAACCGGGCCGTATGTACAGTATTCCTGTCATTACTTCCAATGCGGTGATCTATTTGAAAAATGGAGCTGTGGACAAAGCAGTGCCCCCACCTTCGCTCACCCCCAGCCCACCTCCCACCGCCACCACCGCCGGCTGCCTAGCAACAGAGGCCATAAATAAAATGGTCGCATGTGTGTGTGATCATGCAGTGGGCGTGCGTGCGTACCGCGCGACGTATGAACGGTCTTTGGTGACGTGACGATATTGTGTCCCGCGCAGACCGTGCCCATGGCGAGCAATAACACGGCCAGCATCGCACAAGCCAGGAAGCTGGTGGAGCAGCTCAAGATGGAGGCCAACATCGACAGGATAAAGGTGAACGGAGTGGGCGTGACCGTGACCGACGCGTGACTGTGTTCATCTCACCCCCAATTAGAGTATATGCCGGAGCAGGAGGAGTTCTGCCTAGCAACAAGTAGCAAACGTGTGATATGACCAATTGGGGATTCTTTTTCTCACAAAATGTCATTACATAGTTTGCAATTTTTTTATTTTATTTTATTCATTTAATAATAAAATAAAAATACATTTTGAATATTTTAATTTGAATTTTGTTAAAATGTTACCTGTTACAGTTATACAATTATTTAAAATTTAAATATAAGATTTATATTTACTTTTCTATATTTCTTACATTTATACTTAAATTTTCAAATGTTAATGTAATTTAATATTTTTTTGAATTTACATTTATTTTACATAAAAATGACTGTTAAAATTTTTCATTTATATATTTTTTAGATTTTACATTTTATTTGCTTGTTTTTTTTTTGTTTGTTTTTGTTTTTTCAGTAACAAGGCAGCAAGAGGGTCAAAGTGATGTATTGCAAAATGATCAAAGTTATACTATTTTACTGTAATTAGACGATGTTTTTTGGCCAGAATTTCTACGGGCAATGTCACACAAAAACGTTCACCAAAAAGTGCAATTTTTTTTATTTTTCCGCAACCCATCCTCCGATTTTCAGAATTCTTGGTGTGTTGTATTCCGGTTGAAGAGGCCACTCCAACCAACATTTTGACAGACCGTGATTTTTGTGAAATCTTGTCTTGTTGATAATAATATAATTATTATAACTGTTTGTTTTAACAAACTATAATAGAGTGTTATTTTTCTTCATCCATCCATTTTCTTGACCGCTTATTCCTCACAAGGGTCGCGGGGGCTGCTGGCGCCTATCTCAGCTGGCTCTGGGCAGTAGGCGGGGGACACCCTGGACTGGTTGCCAACCAATCGCAGATTTTTCTTAATAAAAAACAAAAAATTTTAAAAGTTTTTTTGGGTGCTTGGAATAGGTTTACGGCATTTCCGTCCATTTCAATGAGGAAATATGATATGAGTGTTCTGAGTTATGAGTGTAGTCACGGAACAAGTTAAACTCTTAAGTCAAGGTGTCACTTAATTTTGTTTCAATTTACTGTACATGTACAGCAGCAACAACGGATGCACTGAACGGATGACGTTCTATGATTTTCAGTACTTATTGTTTCACTCTTCTTTACATTATCACAATTTGAAACTAAATAAGCATGCCACCATCTAGTGGTCAATGATGGAATTACAATCGATATTATAAACAAGCGTTAGACCAAAATGGAATTATAAACTGTAAAAAACATTTTTTTTAAATCTGGCACTGCAAATTTGGAACCCACACTGGAGTTAACATTTGATATTTCTAAATCCATTTTTATTTTGACAACGTGTATCTTTTGCTATTTTAGGTGTCGAAAGCAGCGGCAGACCTGATGTCGTACTGCGAAGCGCACGCCAAAGAGGACCCGCTGCTGTCGCCGGTTCCCGCCTCGGAGAACCCCTTCCGGGAGAAGAAGTTCTTCTGCGCCATCTTGTAAAAAAAAAAAAAATCAAAATAAAAATGGCGACGCCTCTGATGCCATGTGCGGGAAAGTTTGGAACACGGACGTTGGGACAGGGTTGAAGATGTAGAAATCTTTTTAGGAATCTCATCCATGGATGGGAAGCGTCAAAGGTGTTTGTGGTGGCTTTTTTTCCTGGGGGAACCGTGTTGAGGGTCAGTGCTTTGATGATGGTGATGCTAATTGGAGTGATGATGGACGACTCTTCAGGCTGTGACGTGTACAAAATTAGTTAAGTTTTTGTGGATTTTGTTTAGAGGCGCGTATGTGCGTGCGTATGAGTGTGCTTGACTGGCACACAGTAGGACTGCAAACTAAACTTCTCTCCCTTCACTAGATGCCACCTGATGGTTGAAACTATGATTTGAGTGGTTCCTCTTCTGATATATCTTTCTATAATCATGTGATTTCTTTCTTTCTTTTTAACATCCATAAAGTTAGTGACAGCTTTTCAGTGGGATGTTTTGGAACACTCAATGGTGTGATTTTCTTCGCGACCTACAGTGCTGAGTAAGTTTATGGGAAACAAAAAAAAAAACAAAAAAAAAAACGTCTTTGGGACGTTGTGTTTAACGACAATGTGATCAAGTCTGTCTCCTTTCCCGTCACGCAAACCTTCTTTCTACTCTTTGTACAAAAACAAAACGATACGCGAGTAAAACTGTGATGTGCTGTACAGTGTGGTCCTCTGCTTCCTTATAAAAGTGAATAATAGAGTGAAATTCTTTGGGTCCCTTGGAAAGTGCTGTGTAAAAAAAAAAAAAGTACAAATTATACAAAAATATTTTAAATAAAGTAAAACAAAATAAT
The DNA here is from genome assembly GCF_051991245.1 of Festucalex cinctus. NCBI lineage: Eukaryota > Metazoa > Chordata > Actinopteri > Syngnathiformes > Syngnathidae > Festucalex > Festucalex cinctus. The sequence continues at coordinate 14,438,056 of NC_135422.1, read as the reverse complement.
AATAAAAAACAATATTTACATGCATATACACTAAGTGAAAATAAAATACATACAAATAATGAAAAATGTGTATAAAACACACGATCAAAATAATTAAAAAAGAAAATAAATCAATGCATTAAATTTAAATCTTGTCAAAATACATATCATGTAATTACTATCAATAAACAATAAGGTAAAAAACAAATAACAATCAGTCTAGCTCTCGAAACTTAAAGAATGTGGACGACCCCTGGCGGCCAATTTTAAAAACTGCATCATTTGAATTATTCGGGAACCAATACATTCTTTTTCTCTACGGGTTGGATTTTATTTATTTATTTATTTATTTATTTATTGAATACATTAAATCTACAGTCTATATAGGTCAGCCAAACCTTCCACTCATTTGCGGTCTGTATTTTTTATTTTTTTTCCAACCCCCTGATTTTACACGGTTTTCAAAACACCATCCCCCGTTTATTTGCGTTTTTCAGGTAAAAATAATAATGAAGTTTAGGAGAAAAAAAATCATATAAATTATAATGAGCGTCGCATATTTGTGTGATTTATGCTATGATATCTGCAGTCAGGCCCAGTCCCTTTCCCCTGCCAATAGTATGGGATCACTGTACATATAAAATATTTATATATATATATTTTTTTAATCAACTAATTATAATAATAGTATACAATAATTAAACTACATTTATTTACAACTACTCTTTTTACAGTACACAATTATACATGACCCATCAGTGTTTAGTATTCACTACCATACTAAATATTATAATATTATATGACAAGTATATATAACTTTGATGTACAAGTACACTTCAATTGCATTAACATTAAAGTATTGCTCTTTATTTTCCTTTTCAACGACGTTTAAGTGCAGTGTTGTTGTAACTCTGCCTCATATAATGGCTTATATTATATGTACAGTACTTACCTGGGATATAGTTTACACATACAGGAGATGTTCAAGAGAAAAAAGTAATGATAAAGATATTTTTAAAGCGAAAAAGTTATTGTCAGAAGTGGGATTCGAACCCACGCCTCCAGGGGAGACTGCGACCTGAACGCAGCGCCTTAGACCGCTCGGCCATCCTGACAGTGGTATATAACTCGACCAAGTCACTAATTATGGGTTATACCAGAATGTTTTTTGGGGCAGAAATATGAGATTCGAGAGATAACAAGTATTTTGTGTCTTTAATTTTACGTTAATAAAATGGCCAGTGAGTCGAGTGGTTAGCACGTCCGCTTCCCAGTTCTGAGGTCTCCGGTTCGAGTCCAGGCTCGGACCTTCCTGGGTGGAGTTTGCATGTTCTCCCCGTGCCCGCGTGGGTCTTCTCCGGGTACTCCGGTCTCCTCCCACATTCCAAAGACATGCATGGCAGGTTAATTGGGCGCTCCGAATTGTCCCTAGGTGTGCGTGTGAGTGTGGATGGTTGTTCGTCTCTGTGTGCCCTGCGATTGGTTGGCAACCAGTCCAGGGTGTCCCCCGCCTACTGCCCAGAGCCAGCTGAGATAGGCGCCAGCAGCCCCCGCGACCCTTGTGAGGAATAAGCGGTCAAGAAAATGGATGGATGGATGGAAAATGGCCAGTGTCTGTTTAGGTCGAGGCCTCTAGTGTCGGTTGTTCCGCAACTACCCACCATGCTGTGCTGCAGTCCTGAACAACCGTGCAGCTATTATGTAACAGGGAGGCTGACGTCGGCACCGAACTTCCAGTTTGCTCACATTTGGACCGTGAGGACGCCGCCGGTCTTCACTCCGCCTTCTTTGATTCAAAAGCTGTGAGTTCACGTACTTATAATTTAGTGTTTGTGCGTGTCAGGTGACACCTGCCGTTAGCCATAGTGCTAGCAATGAGCATATAGCATGTCATGTTTGTTCGTAAATCTTCCAGGTTTCTAAACTGAACTCAACTTCATTTCTTCGCGACAGTATCCCCAATCTTGTGGAAATGTGCCGGCTTTGTGTCTCTAATGAGCCATTTATCTTATCTAGCTTGAATGAGTTTAAAGTACAAGTAGAAAGTCTCATTTTCTAACAGCGTTGTGGTGTCCGTTTAGCAAGACCAATTTATCGACATAGCACTTGTTCAAATTGATATTATTTTTGCCCCTTTCTAAGTTTAGACCAACATGACAACAGCAAACGGTTCTCGTTATTGTGAGACCACAGTACCCTTGTCTCATTCATGCTAGCCTAACTTTATCTTACTCGAACATACTACAAAGATGCCACAAAGCACGATTTATTCTATAAGAAAGTTATTTGATTCCTTCTTATGGCATCTAACTTCTTTTTTTTTTTTTTTTTTTTTTTTAATGGGAATGAGTGAGATTGTCTGACGCCGCCGCACTGTAAATTTCAAACTTGGCAGCAACTTTACTGAAGTACTACCACCAGTAGATGGCAGCGGCTCACCATTTTAGTCGGTACCTGAAAAACAAATTATGGGTCAAAGCGGAATTGTCGTCAAAAAGTAGACTGTTATTGTAGAACCACAGGGCCCTTGTGGCATTTATGCTAACAAAACAAAAACAGATAAAATGGGCGTTGTTTTAGCTGTATTATTGACATGACAATGGCGTTTTCTCCCCTGAGAAATTAAACCAAGGGACACCTTTCTCTGATGTCAGAACATCTTTGACAGAGTTACATTTTAAATATATGATGTACACAAACTGCGATTGTCTGGCAACCAGTTCTACTGCCTGAAGCCGGCTGGGATAGGCTCTGGAGCCCCCGCGACCCTTGTGGGCAATAAGTGGTTAAGAAAATAGATGGATGGATGGATGGATGGATGTACACAGACACTTACACCAGAAAGTCGTCCAACTTATAAACCCTTGTACGTAGATGAAAGCAGCATTGTCGGTCATTCTTGCTCGCCTGTGTGAAATTTCCAGTTTCCTCGCCACTGACTAGGACGACCTCCGGTTATCTTCCTTTCCTGGACCCAACACATTTTTCCTTGCATTCTACTCAGAATGGCTTCCTCTCCACCGATCAATTTCTCCTGGGTGGACCCGGGAAAAGTGGCTGGACTTGCCCTTCCCCGAATGACGGCGGAGTACCAGTATCTGCTGGACCATGGCATCCAACACCTGGTGTGCCTGTGCGAGCGCAAGCCACCCTATTATGACACATGTCCCAAATTGCAGCTCCATCACATCAAGATCCTCGACTTCACGCCGCCGTCGCCGTCACAGATTGATACGTTCCTCGCCATTGTGGAGGAGGCCAACGCCAAAGGAGAGGTAAAAGATTTCAGAAAAGATCCAGTTGGTCCAGTTTAGCCATGTTTATGATTAGGTTATTATTATTATTTTAATTAATTAATTGATTTATAAAAAAAGATTTTGTTCATTTTGGCGTAGACAGTCGGGGTGGGAACCTCTGGGTACCTCACAATACGGGATGATCTGCGATACAAGGCTCACCATAACGATTATCTCGCGATATGATGACACCACGATTATCGATATATTGCTCAGTTAATAAATCTTAGATAATCTATGACAAACCTAATCATAAAATAATAATAATATAAATAAATGACTAAAAATAAAATAATAATCAAATAAATATCAATAAATAATAATAGATAATAAATAAATAATTAGAAAAATATAATAGTTTTTTTAATAATATAAATATAATACAAATACATAATGTAAATAATAAAAAAAAAAAATAAGTACAAATAAATAAATAATATATATAATAATAAAACGCTAAACTAATGAGTCTTCTTCACCTGAAGACTTGTGTACATTTCCCTGCCACTCTCATGAAGTGCTCCCCCTAGTGCCCCGTCAATTAATTTCTCAATAAGTCATGAACAAAGGAGCAGTTATAGTGGCTGTATAATAACTTCAAATATCGCAATACTTGCGTAGATGTATCGGGAGACAAAGTATCACGATTTATCGGAATATCGATATATTGTCACACTCCTAGTAGACAGCGTGGATAAATGCTGATCAGTTTGCATTGTTGTGGTCGGAACATGACATCATAATCATAATTCAGTGGTACCTTGAAGGTCAAAGTTTTGCACTTTGGAGTTTGACCCACATTTTTTGATGCCCTAAAGCTGGAGGGTATTTGGACCCTGGGCTCTGCAAACGCACAAAAATGGTACTCTCAGGATAGGTCCGTTTTTAGGATAATTAACACTGCGAGTGTGAATAGTCGTCAGGGTGTAGTCTGACTGATGTCTCCATGCCCATCTGTGACCCTGAACTAATATATGTGATATCAAAAAAATGGATGGATGAATTTCAAAGAACGATTTCAAGGTGAGCCGTTTATGCAGCCGCATTCGATTTGACCTTACTGACACTCGTCCCCCTGTCTAGGGCGTGGCCGTCCACTGCATGCACGGCCACGGAAGAACGGGCACAATGCTGGCCTGCTACCTGGTCAAGATGAGGAAAATGTCCGGCATCGACGCCATCAACGAGATCCGCCGACTGCGCTCGGGCTCCATCGAAACCCACGACCAAGAAAAGGCAGTGGTACAGTTTTATCAACGTATTAAGTAGATCGAGGGAAGCATAATGTTGCCGCTATTTGCGGTAGATAGGGAAAAATACTCGCATAATTGACACCCCCCTAAAAAGATTTATAAATATCTAGAGATGCCACAACATGGCAGCAAAACACTACTTTTAATGCTTTATCATATACTAGGTTCTAAAAGATTGAGTGTATATGTGAATCGTAAATATTTGGGTAACTCTGTATCAGAAATCAACACTGATGTAGAAGATGGAACTTTTTTATTCAATATAAAATTGAAACTTTAAATGCAATCAAGCCAAAAAGAAAGTGACATTGAAGGATACTAATGCTGCATTCGAGGATGGTCGGAAGTCGGACTTTTCCGAGTTCAAACCAGGAAGTGTGGACAGGAACGCCCCCTTGAACTCAGAAATTCCACTCGCGAAGTCGGAAATAAGAAAGGACCCCGACTTCACCGATGAACTACAAGTGACGTCACTCTGAATGGCAAAACACAATTTACTCGAGTATAAAACTAGATAGCGTTCTTCATCCATAAATATTGGACATAACTCTATGTAACACAACATACGTGACAGTATGCCGCTATCTCCTAACTACTGAACTGTATGAAATGCTTATGAAATAAGATAAAAACAATAAATGAAGGAAAATTGCGAGCAGGTTAGTTTGCTGGAGGTCAAAATCAGTTTTGAGGACCAAAATAAAAAGCTATTTACCGCTATCCGCCATTTCGGTTGTTTACTTTCACCTCGAACGCTTTCAGGTCGGAACTGGGAAAAAACAATTCTGATATATCCGACTTCCGACCATCCTCGAATGCAGCATAAGATCAAGTGTAGTACCATAGTAAAAGTCTGACGTGTCTAAACTCTATCTCAGCCTAACTTTGTATGCACATTATTTTTAAAACAAGTTTAGCAAAGATTAAGCCTTCATTTATGCCGTGGATGCCAGTGAAAACAGACGCTGACGCTCCTTGAACGGTAGCTTCTCGGGAGCCGACATCCTCCGTGCTCCATCTTCCCGCCACCTGCGGATCAATACAGTTTTTTTTTTCTTCTTCTTTCTTAATACTTGACTTTTCATTATGGGGAGCAAATCACACAACTTCAAGTTCTCAGGGATTGCTTGCAAACAGAAGGAGCTATCATGATTCTCTGTTTCACACAGACACAAAACGATAATCAGTATTTTTTCTTAGCACTCACTCTGGAAACGCCATGTTGTCTTGGAGCCGTCCACTTGATATGTAATCTGCCAAAAAATAGAAATGACATTAAAATCCTGAGTGATAAGAAAGCGCAGTGTTCTGAATCAGTTTTCTACCAATGAAGTACCTGTTTTCTCATTTTTTGGGGCGGCAAGACCTTTGATCTGCTCTTTCAAATCGTCGTTTGCATTCCCTGGTGGGCTTTTCTTTTTCTAGAAGACAAAACATTTTACATTTGACACTTTTTTTTATATATACATAAAAGGTAATCAGTGCAACACTGGAGGAACTGTTTGTATCTTTTGTACACAAAAAAGGTCAATGTGACCCACTTGCATCTTCAGTCATTTAAGGTCTTGGCAAATATTACAATATTAGGTTTTAAGCTGATCTATCTTGATGGGTCCTTTTAATGGGAAAAAAAAAAAAAAAAAAAAAAGTCTTAACTTTGAGAGATCAAATCCTTCAATCTGCCTCTGAAATGTCTAAAAAAACAACAACAACAAACATTGATATTTCCTTTGTGAAGGTATTTGACAAATGTGTTATTAGCCATTTGCATTACCTGAGCTTGGATGAGCAAAACCAATGAGAGTTAAATCGATTGCAGTAACATTTCACGTGATGATCTGATAATAGCGTCTTGTGCTCGTTGCTCTTTTGCCTCACTTCGCAAAATCTAAAACGGTTTGGTCAAAATTAATCAAATTGAATCAAAAGGGGACCGACCCAATGTTTTGGTTTATTTATTTAAACCAAAATATTGGGTCAAATGAATAACCCACAAAACGACTCACTTTTGGGAGACCACTTTGGGTTATTTATTTAAACGGAAAATTGGGTCAAATAATAATCCATAAATGAGCCCTTTTTTGTTTTTGTTTGTTTTGGGTTTTACTGATTTTTTGGCGGATCAACCCAACTTTTTGGATTTAACATATAAACCAAAAAGTAAAGTCAAAACAATAACCCAAAACTCAAAATTTGGGGTTCTTTAGTGGGTTATTCATTTTGACAGCCAAAAAGGGAAAAAACTACTTTTTTGTGTGTTACTCATTTGACCCAACTTTTTGGTTTACAGTTGGATCAGTCCCTTTTTGTTTTAATTTGGGTTATTTTTTTACCCATGTTACGGCCATGTTACGTTGTTGCGTGGCCGTTTGTTTTGTGTGTGCGTGTTTGAGTGATGGACGTCGGGGCTCGACTGACCAATCAGGGCGCGGGAGAGTTCATTTCAGGTGTGTCACCACCTATTTAGTTCTGTTGCCGCCAGGGAGAGGCTGGCTGTTTGTTTGGTTTCAGTGTTTTTGCTTTCTCCCTCGGTCCCACGCAGCCCCTATGCCTCTTTAGTTTGTTTGGTTTCGTTTTAGTGTCCGCTGTCTTTCATGGGGTGCGCCATTCGCCATAAACTCGTCCTTTCACTAATCGCCCATTCCCCTGACTTAGGACCTTCGCCATAACCGTTGTTACCTTTTTGTGCCAGTCAGTATTCATTCGGTGCACTTTTGACAGTCGGTGCTTCGGGAGCGGTGGCTCCATTTTGTCTATTCTTTGTGAGGTGTGTAGTGTCTGCGTGTTTGTGTCTCATGAGTCTCCCCTGTCATGTCCACCCCTCTGTGATCATGATTTCCCCCACCTCCTTCCGTGTGTGCTACCCGCGCTCCCTAACATCAATTACGTGCCCCCCGGCACGTAACAACCCAACTTTTTTCAGTGTGCTTTATGTCAGGATTTCCTACGTTTCCCCAAACCCCTTGCACCATCTGGATCCCAGCATCCCGCGCCGTGTGAGGTTCTTCCAGGTTGAATGCGCTTACCTGAGCTCTTTTCTCCAGTTCTTGTATCATGACCATCATGTCCAAGTCCTCCTCCTCCTCCTCATCCTCCCGTTGCTGGATCTCTCGCAGCCTTTTCTGAAACTGCCACTCCAAGCTCAGACTGCCGAGTCGTTCGGTCTCCTTCGCGCTGAGTTCGGCCTTGGTCTGAAGCGCCCTTACTTCCTGCTCCAGGAGTTCGACCTCGTCCAGCTTCGAGGTCTCGTTCGGTTCCCGGAGGTGTTTAGACTCCACCGGACAAGCGCTCTGCTTGTGTTGGATGGGTGGTTCCTGGAAGGAAACGTGCTTTGTGGGAGTGATGCTCACTTGAGGTTTCGCTGCATGTTGCTGGGATAGCCGTAATTGCAGAGGCAGCTTCTTCTCAGCAGGAATGGGACATGCGGAGTTGATGGGAGGTTTCAGACTCCTTTGATTCAAGTGTCCGTTTATGTCGAGGCTCTGACTGGACCTCAGTGACACAAGACAGGAGCGATGTTGGAATGTGGTAAGCGGAGGATGGGCGTGAGAAACCACCAGCCTGGTCACGGGGATGTCTATGCGTACGGGCTGGATCGAAGGCGTCGGCGTGGGCTGTTGCGAAAAGGGGGTCTTCCAGATTCCGGCGCGGGTTCCTTTCTGCCCTTTGACCGGACAGCAGTTGTCAGTGAGGACGTTTTGGGAGGAAAAGCTCTGGCGAATGGGAAGGTGCGAGTGGTAGTTTTGTTTGGCGCCTCGGCCCTGCCAGATAGTCTGGCTTTTGTCCAGCAGGGGGCCTCCTGTGTCCACGCACAAGTTCTCCTGTGAAAGAGCTTGACGCTGGTGAGGGGAAGAAAAGATTGTGTGTTTTTATGGCTTCTTTTTATGACAAACCAAGTAGGTCGTGATTGTTTACTGCAGTGTTACACCTTTTTCACCTTTTTGTCAACGTACCAACATGGTCTGTAATTTTGAAGTATTTTTTTGTCCTGTGTTTTTCTTCTTTTACTGCATTGTTTTTACCTATCATTAGTATAAAGTTTTTGTTTTTAATTTTTAAACTCCCAAATTCCAGTTTCTTTGCACAGTTGTAAAGCAAACTAAAGTCTCACGACAGCTAACAAAGGGAGCTTTGACTTTTTAAATTAAAACGTAATTATTCTCCGTGCTCTGTAGAAAGAAGGTATTGCCACTTCTTAAAATCAAAATTGTCATTAATTCGCTCCACTGATGTGTAGTAAGCTAATAAACACCTCTTTTGGAAACCAACATATTACAAAAAATTGCTCTGACTTATTTTACTTTAAGACAATTCAGAATCTTTTTCTCTTATATTTAGAATTGAATTTGTATTATGAAAATATTTTCATCTCATCCTTGCTGATTCATTGTTTGTAACTGAAATGATTATAACATGTATTAGTTTCATTAATAAACTTAATAATTTAACCAGTTACTGCCTCAGCAAGATTCAATTCGGAATTTAAAGTTTGTCAAGTTATTATCATGTCCTATTTAAGAAGAATTGATGTTCCATAATTAATCAATATCCGATTTGAACTGAAGCGAATCGTGAAAAAAAAAAAAGGAAAAAAAAAAAACACGAATCGAACTGAACTACTGTGAATGGAAATTGAATCGATTGACAAAATTAGAATCGATACCCAGCCCTAGTATACAAATGGCTATTTCATTAAAATCTATTTAAAGTACGTAATTTAAAATATCAGGATACGTAAAACCTTGAATGCCATGTATCGGGATGCATGCGTAACACAATATGTATCGTGACCCCTGGATTGTGATGTTGTTAATACCCAGCCCTAGTTAATAGTAGTGAAATACGGATGAATTTACCATAAAGGTGCTTTTGTTAACAGCACTCTGTCCTCCCAAAGGCCTTAAAGACACCTGAAACATTTGCTGCGGTCGACTGGATGCAGCTGTGTTCTTGTCCTGAGATTTTGGGGTTGGGAGCGTCAAATATTCTCGATGAAATGTCTAAAAACAGACAAAAGGTATGTGCTTGTGTGTCATAGAAACAAACCGGATCGACTGACTCTTGAGTAGAAAAAAAAAAATCATACATCAGTGCAAAGGTTGGAAACTGACTTGTTCCCTCGCTCATCTCGGTTGGCGAGCTCATCTCCATCCTCCAGGGCAAAATCTGACAGATTACGCACAAAAAATAAATCAAAAACTAAAAATAGCGCAGTTGTTCATGTGACACCCCCTTTAGCATATTTCACACGCATTGCAACACCAGAATGGACATAACCCACCGGCCATGTTAGGGTTGGAGCGATAAAATTGCCTGTTCTTCTGCATGATTTGCGCGTTCTTTTTCCCGCTGTGGCTGTGCCGAGCCCCCGGCTGCTCTGGTTGAGCAGGATCTTCGACGACGTACAGAGGAATTTCCTTACAATTTGCTGCGATGCGGCTATTATCACCGGCTTCAGGATGAGAAAGTGTTCATCAGAATTTTAAAACATACCCGTATATGTTAATGGTTTTTACCTGCAGTACCAGTGGGGACGGGATCGCCCAGCAGAGCACTAAGGCCGTGGAAGCTAGCGCCAAACTTTGCCACTTTTAGGGTCACAATAGGGCCGGTTTGCATCATAATCGCTGCTGCCCTAAACCAGACAAAGCATCAAAACTTGGAAAAGGTGCCTGGACCTTCTGTGGGCTTGGGGTCAGCTCGGTGGCTACTAGCTACCTTTCCTGGCTGAGGCCAAGCAAGCTTTGACCATCCACGCTGAGCAGCTGGTCCCCCGCATTCAACAGGCCGTTCTGTAAAAATGTGAAGTTTCAGAAAGTATAGCCCCCCCATGGAATAAATTGGGCTCGTCTGAACCCACCATCTCAGCCGGCCCTCCCTTGACAATCGACTTGATGTAAATCCCAAGGTGGTCTTGGCCTGCGCCCTGAGGCATAATTACATCAACGATGCTAATCAGATCAGACGTTTGGCGAGATAACAGTGTCGCTTGTGCACGGACCGTTGCTGAGAACATGTTTTTGTCAGGGTTGCCACGGTTACCTTGGCAGCCACAATGCTGACCCCCATGCCACTGTTGAGAGGTTTCTTCAGGGTGACTGTAACAGTCTCTGGCTCTCTCTGGTTGTCCTAATGATGAGGGAAGAAAAATGAGAACACTTGCAAGACTGACTCCAGCTCCTGATGTCACTCACTGGGCCACACCCCTTAAAGGCACACAGATTCTGATTCTGCTTATTTTATGTCTTGCGTAGTATATACCAAGTATGGTGTTCCTCGTTCAGTGAAGAAGATGGTCCAATCGCCTTTCTGGTTCTGCTGGGAGGTTAGATAGCAGAGACCTACGAAGAAATGGAATGGATCTCTATTGTCATCCCACATGTACAGAGCAAAAAAAAAGACACGCTCTAGATAAGAAAAGAAACCATTACACAGTTTTATTTTTGTACAATTCAAACGTTTAACTTGTCCATTACCTCTCTTGCAAATGGGCTCCAGAAACTCCCGAAAGCCGGGAGGGATTCCTCTCACATTGTCGCAGGAGTATCCCCCATCCGGCAGCAGGAAGGGCAGGTGGAGGTCGAGGTTTTCCTCCAGCTGGACGTCTCGGCCTTCCTGCTGAACCAGGTTGTCCGCCGAAACCTCTGCGGCCGTGACCACGGCATTGATCAAATCCTGCGGCAAGATAGTGGACAGCTGACATCAATAAAGAAGGCTAAAAGTCAAGATTCTCACAGTTGGACTCATCATAGCAATTGAGAAAGTCACGGTGGTGGTAGAGGCTGGTAGTGGTTTTTTTGGTGCTGCCTGGGCAAAGGAACAACAACTTACCGCTGGGATGTGAGGCTCATTGGGGGCGTAGAAGTAACCACTTAACAAAGCTTGCAGCTGCAGTGAATTCAGCTTGAAACAGGTGTTCTGGATCTCATTCACATCTTGTGTGGTGTATTTATTCATGGTCAGGAGCGTGGTTGCCTGTTTTAAAAATAAAAAAGTAAAGCGGGGGGTTTTAGTGGCCTCTGTATGTTTTTGAATGGCTGTAAAACAAACCCAAACTATTCAAATAAAGTTTGGGGTCTTATCCGGTTTGCTGTGAAGCAAAAACCAGACCTGGATGACGTGTCCCAGGTGGCAGTCGGCAGCCAGCTCTAGGCCCTGCCTCTCCGCCCAAGATTCTATGCCGGTCAACCTCTGGCGTAGAGCCGCTCCCCAGTAGTGCGAGCGCAGGCCCAGGGTGCTGGCGTCAGGGTTCATGAGGCGGTTGAAGAGCCAGGCGCTGATGAAGTGGAACAGCTGGGAGAAGAGCTGAATAGCGAGGGCCGGGTTGACCTGGTAGCGGCGCAGCAGCGACATGGTATTCATCAAGGTGTTCAGCACCATCTCTGGAACGACAGCGACGCAGAAATGAAACGTTAGCTAGGCTCAAGTTTTCAAGAGACTCAACAGAAGTTCTATCATACCAAAGCGAAACATTAAACAGAACTGCAGTGGTTAAAAGTTAGTAAAGCTGAAAGGCTGAGCAATTGTGTTTGCTGCAGGATGTTTTTACCTATCCCAGCAGGAAGAGGACCGTGTTGCTCGGGATCAATCAAAAAGGTTGGCAAATTTTTGCTGAGCTCTATCTGTACACACTGAATCAGTTGACTAGGGTGATATAAACACATGGAATCAAAAACTAAATTAGATGGATTTGATTAAAATCTGTGCAAAGAGACTAGAGCGCTTACCTGTAAGCTTTGTGCACAAGGTGGGACAGATCCAATTGACTTTGTTGCGTGAGCCTGCTGAGATCCTTGTCATGTTTGAAGAAGTTTAGCAGCTCTGAAGTGTTAGCCATCCAGAAGGCGAGAGCGCCAGGGATGTCATGCTGCCTCTGGAAGATAAATAGAACGTGTCCTTGCCCTCAAATGATCAAATCACATCAAATTACACGCAACAAGTCTCAAGTCTAAACCTTTCAAGGCACAAGCAAGTCTCAAGTCATTTTGTCTTAGTCAAGTCACAGGTTGTCAGCGATGCGCCAAGGATTTTTGTCCCTCGGCTTTCAGTGGAGACATTAATCTACTAATCGACTTAATCTACCTCCTAAATCTTAAGACCACGTCACAATTGGAGAGATCATGAATACGATATAGAAAGGCACACAAGATATGATCTTTGACCCCTCACACACTGGAGCATCGCCCAGGGAGCAGTTCTGGGAACTGCTCAAGGAAACCGTAGCCATGTGTCCCGGGATAGTCTTGAACCGGAGTCCCCACTTTGGTGATAAGAGTATGTTCCTGGACTTACCTGTATGACCTTGCTTGTCGCAGCCACCATTTTGTCTGCCATGGAGGTCACGCCGCCTATCGACCCGTCCGGACATCGCTGTGCAAAACGGCCTGCGGCGTAGAGGGCATACGCTGGCGAGAGCTTGAAGTGAATCGTGGAGCTGTTGGCGTAATTTATGACCGCTGTCAGGAAGGCCTCCTCAGCTGAAATGTCACATGAGGACATTAGAGGGCATCCAGACATGCAGAAAACCACATCTGATTGGAAAAGACCTCCAGTAAGACCACTAAAAGAAAATCCCCTGCAGCAAAGGTGGCAAAAGTAGTCAATATCTATACTTGGCCCTACACTTCATCTTATACTGGCCCTCATAGTTGGCGTTGACCAGATAAAACAGTTCTATTATATAAAGCCCTGGATGCAGAAGACCTTGCTTATCCAAATCACTCTTGTTACTGCTTTCTGGTTCATATTCCTCTATATTGTTTCTGCTGTGGCGGCATGACTGATTAGCACGTCCGCCTCCCAGTTCTGAGGACTCAGGTTCGAGTCCAGGCTCCGGCCTTCTTGGGTGGAGTTTGCAAGTTCTCCCCGTGCCTGCGTGGGTCTTCTCCGGGTACTCCGGTCTCCTCCCACATTACAAAGACATGCATGGCAGGTTAATTGTCCCTAGGTGTGATTGTGAGCGTGGATTGTCCGTCTATGTGTGCCCTGCGATTGGCTGGCAACCAGTCCAGGGTGTACCCCGCCTAATAACCAAAGCCAGCTGAGATAGGCTCCAGCACCCCCCACGACCCTTGTGAGGAATAAGCGGTCAAGAAAATGGATGGATGGATGTTTCTGCTGTCATTTTTTCTGCCTTTTAAAAGTCTCCAAGTTGTCAATCATTTCATCAAGATCTCAAGCCTCGGTTGACTTTACATATCGCTATTTCCATCTTTTTTTTTACGTCATGCTGTTATCCAAGGTCCGCGGAGGTTAAAAAAAAATTGAAGAAGCTTATTTTGGCAAAGGAAGCAAAACTACAAATTAAGTATTTTCAAAGAATATGCTAGTACAGATACCTGAAAAAGCAAATTACATTTTAGCATGTCATTACTTCTCCATCAGCGCCC